>NW_027112436.1:17936-54182 GCF_000696795.3 Halyomorpha halys | reverse complement strand
GCAATACTACCATCCCCACTCCTCCCAATACCAACCGTCACTTTGCTTTTTGACTGCCGTCAAACAGGTATGCATTCTGTCTCATCATTTGATTTGTATTTTATTTTTTATTTTTTCATCTCTTTATTTGTACTTTCTTTAATATTTCTTCTCTTATATATCTGTTACTATTCCCCTTTTCATTTACTATTTACAACCTTTATTTTTGTTATTATATCTTACTTTTCAATTTATACCCCTGTTTTTTTACACTTATGTTTTTCTTTTTTTTTTTTTTCCTTTTTGTAACTATAGTGTTTGTATCTTCTTTAGCCCTGACGAAGCCCTGCAACGTGGGGCGAACCGTTGGCTCAATGAAATAGTATAATTCTACTATTTGAGTTTTTTTTTTACCGCACCCGGACCATATTCCATTCATCGAACATCTGTAATGTTTCAGGAGATGTAGAGATTTATAATAATATTAAAAATTAAGCAGTTTTCTATGAATAACTGAGGTATATTTTATATTATACTTTAAAAACTTTAGTAAGTATGTAATTATTTGAAGATGCGCTAATATAACTATTTAATAATTTCGAGTTGGAAAAATTCCTACTTAGTGGCACACAATTTACCATATAGGAGTACCTGTAATTATCATTAAAAAAAAAAAATGAAGGAAAGTGGAGAAATAAAGGGGACACCTCTGGACGTACAATTTTTATTTTATTTCATTTTACTGACTACAATAAATAATGTGGCGTATTTTTTAGTGAGTGTAATAGCTGGCTAAATGAGTTAGTGAATTGAGAAAGTCAATGGTGTGTAGAAAAGGAATGTTTAATGTACCTTACCTAGGAGGTCGGGCTTGGAGAGGAAATGAAAAACTACTAATAAATCTATTCGTATATTGGATGTCGAATATAGCTTCCATAGTAGAGCAAAAGCAATGGAGTAGTTTGTTTTTTTCCAATGATTGGTGCTCGCGTTAGAGGTTGAAAATAGACCAAACGTTTGATTTAAACATTTTCAAATAATGAAGCAAGCACGAAACTCGACAAGACTTGGCAAAATTGACCAAAATTTATGATTTTTATTTTTAACAGGATCAATTTTTTGGTATTTTTATGGTATTTAATTAGTTTTTTAATAGAGTTTTTAATTATTTTTTTAAGATAGGGCATTTAATTGCTAGTCAGATAAGGTATATGATTTGATTTAAAATAGAGCATTTAATGAGTTTTTAAATAGTGTATTTATTTAGTTTTAAAAGAGGATATTTAATTAGTTTAAAAAAAAAGTGCTTTCCAAATAAGGAATTTAATTGCTTTTCAAATAGGGTATTTAATTAGTTTTCATGTAGGATATTTAATTTCTTTTCAGTTTGAAGTATTTAACTTCTTTTCAGATAGGGTATTTGATTAGTTTTCAAATAGTGTATTTTATTAGAATTCAAATAGGGTTTACAATTGGTATTCAAATCGGGTATTTAAGTAGTTTTCAAATAGTTTATTTAATTAGTTTTCATTTAGGGTATTTAATTAGTTTTCAAATAGTTTATTTAATTAGTTTTCAAATCGGGTGTTTAATTGCTTTTAAGATAGGGCATTTAATTCCTTTTAAGATAAGGCATTTAATTGTTATTCTGTTAGGGTATTTGATTTATTAATGAATATTTAAAATAGAGTATTTAATTAATTTTCAAATATGATATTTAATTTCTTTTAAGATGGGACATTGAATTGCTTTTCAGATAGGGTATTTGTTTAGTTTTCAAATAGGATATTTAATTTGTTAGGAAATAAAGGAATCAAATAGTTTTTGAAATAGAGTATTTAATTAGTTTTCAAGTAGGGTATTTAATTTCTTTTCTGTTTGTGGTATTTAACTGCTTTTCAGATAGGGTATTTTATTGTTTAAAACTTATATTAGTTTTTATTTCTGCGCTTGGCTTGATTCGTTGAAAAGCACACTTCAAACATTACCTACGCGGTAAGGAAAGTAATAAATAAAGCAGAGCCATGTCAAGTTAAACAAATGCTCTCATCTCGTTTTACGATTTTTTTATACTCCAAGGCACGCAGGGGCTATTAAATTTTAAATGTACCACACGAGACCCAAACCGGAACCAGTTATAACTCAGGCGCCCGTTGGTATTCAACCACATCCTCGGTTAAATACATAAACAGCTCTCTATATTATGATAGTCTTTATTATATTCTAATAAACATAGAATGTGAAAGCTAACAGGAAGATTTTTTTTTTAATTTATTTATTTATTGATATTTACAACTGTATAAAAAATACAACAAGTAAGTTTGATCATAATGACATAATGATATGATACAGCATGTAGAGAAACTACCCAGTAGTAGAACTCTAAAACTCTAAGACAGTTTATAATATAAGGTCACGAGGCCATCTTCTTTTCAGGCACCTCAGAGGATTGCCAGAAATGGAAGAGGAACCAAAGTTAGAAACTAGTGGGTTTGGGTGGTTAGGGAGTTTATAATGGAAGGAATAATATCGGGTTCGGGCTAGATCGGTTAAATAAGGTACAGTTAGGTCTTTATTATTATTAGTAACAAAATAAGGAGCATTGAGGATTTTACGAAGGATTTTGGATTGTAAAGATTGAATACGAGAAGAATTCGAAGGTTTAGTGGAGCCCCAAAGCTCAACTCCGTATGTCCAGATGGGACTTATTATTGTCACGTAGATCAGTTTTTTGTAATGAGTTGGAAGTTTATACCGTTTGTCTAGTAAGTGCTGTAATAGTCGGAATCTGCGTGCAGTTTCCTGTCTTTTCAGTCTTGTGTGAGGATTCCAGGTTAGTCGTTTGTCAAGATGTAGTCCAAGATAACGAATCTGTTCTACAGGGGTAAGAGCCACATTATTAAAGTATACTGTAGGGCAGTCGGCAGGTTTACGACGAAGAGTAAATATGATTTGTTGGGATTTATTTTTATCCTCCAATTTCGACACCATTCTTCGAGGATTGTGATATCGGACTGGAGAGTTTGGGATGCAATCAAAGGGTTATTACTAATTGTAAGCATACATGTTTCATCAGCATACGTGGTAAGGATAGTGTTAGGAGTTGTTGGAATGTCAGCTGTATAGACGGTGTAGAGGATGGGAACAGGAAGATAAATCCCACATTTAAATTAAGTTCTCTGGTTTTATTGCAATGAATAACCTTGGAATCTTGATAGTCCCAGAGCCCAAGAGAAGAGGAAACTTAGTTATTTTAACCCAATTTCTCATTAAATTAATGACAACTATGTATAATAACAAGCAAAAATTGATAAGTACGCCAAGGGAGGGAAACAAATACGGTGGTTATCGTAAAATATTAAGAATTTAAATTTTTTATATGTAGCTCCATATCTTTAAAACTACCTACTACAAAAAATCTAATAAAACATAATTAAAATAAAGTATTTTATTAATATAAGCTCTAAAAAAAGCCATTTACTTTCAAAAGTTCCTAAAATATGCTTTTCCAAAAAGCAGCGTTTCATAAATAATGCACTAAAAAATCAGTTATTAGTGAATTTATTTCAGGATACCTTTATGAAAGGAACCATTAGGCGTAAGAAATGTCTATTATTAGCTCTCAGATTAAAGCTAGTTTAATGTACTATAAAGTAGTTAATAACATTTATCTTAGTATAATTAGTAGTTCTCATGACATTTTTTTAAATATTTATTTGTTGTTATTTACAACTATACATTATAATACATTTAGTAAATCTGATCTAAGTTAAATTGGAGTGTTACAGGCGTGTAGAGAAACTACCCATTGGTAGCACTCTATCATGAGATTTTAAAAAATAAATTTGCATAATTTTGATTTCTAGTTGTTCGGACAAAACTTTTGGTTTATGAGAAACTATCTATAAGGAAACATTCGACGTACAGATATCAGCCAGCACTCAAATTAAATATAGTTGAATGTATTATAATGTTCAGCACTAGTAGATTTACGAAACTAAAAATTATAAAATATTTTATACTAAACTAGCTTTAATTTGAGTGCAGGCAGAAATCCGTACGTCTAATGGTCCCTTGAATATAATATTCTCAAAATAAATTTATTCAAATTTAAGTCATAAGCAAAAAAAACTATACCTTGAGAATTATTGAACGTAAATAGGTCTATTAGGACTCATATTTTAGCATTTTTTTTCTACAAATGTTTTAGGTATCTAGCTCGAAATTAAATATCAATTTTTTCACATTCACAAAAACAGCTGCCTTTTTATTCCCCCTAACTATAACTTCGATATATTCTAAGCCTATCTTCGTAACCTGGTGAAGGAAGGTTTTAAGAATATTGCAGTAATTTGTATTTGTGAATATAAGAAAAATATTCAAAATTTAAATAGGTACAATAATAATATAATTATTTATAATTGATATGGAAAATTAACCTGCGATAGGAAGATAACATTTTAATACCTTGGACAAATCTTTTTTTAGGTATCTAATTGATAATGGTTTGAGGGCCGAAACGTGTGAGAGAAATTAACAAAGGATTGATTACCTCACATGACCAAATAATATTAGTGATTTTGTTTATATAATTAACATTATTAATATTAACAAATAAAGAAATTATGTTAAAGAAAGTAGGCTTATTATATCATACTAGCTAACCCGACTTCGAAATTGCTAGATTTAGGGATGTAGATAGATTAATTGAATAAAATGAAATGTCTAATAAAAATTAATATATTTAGTAATTTACACTGCATTAATGATCAAATCAGTCGCTTATTATATCTATTTAGTTTATAGCTATAAATAACATTATATAATAAAAATGTATGGTAACATATAGAAATAACTAAAGTGACTCAACGAATCAACGGCTGGAATAAAGTTGAAAAAATAGTATTTGAGGGTTTCAAACGACGATAAAAACAAATATGATTTGTTTATTCATAAAAAAAAAAAAAAAAAAAAAAAAGGTTGACCTCCTTTATTCCTCATTATGTTTTTCTTTTAATTTTTAGTGAATAAAAAATCATTTAATATAATTAGAATTATCATTTCCTCATTCTTTAAAAAAGAGAGAAATCTGGGCTGCTTTCCAAAAATGCTTATTTTTGTTAATATTTTTTCTTTAACTCCTAAAATTGAGACCTCCAAAAATCCTGAACATTTAGCGAAAAAACCCACCACAATAGAATGAACGGTAGCGCATAAAGTAGGAGCAAACAAATACTGATTTTTATATAGTAGATAAAAACTAGGTAAATATAAACCAAATATGATTTAATAATTTCCGTAAGAAACAACATTGGAAACAATATTTTCAAGTTGAAAACACATATTCCCAAATGTATAATTGAAAAATTATTAAGTATAATTAGTAATTATTTTTCCTGATTTCTTCAAATAAAGAAAAATCGATGGGCATATAATAACCATGAGGAAAATGTAGATTTTTACCTCACAAATCGAAATAGTCTAGAACCTCCTCGGAAAAATCCTAAACAATTAGGGAAAATACAATAGGATGAACGGTATGGAAATATATTAATTTGGAGGAAAAAAATATTAATTTTTCATGTTATTGAACAGAATTTAAAATTGCAAAATATAAATATAGTTTTATTCCTAACATTACTTTCGTAAATATTTTATACGATATATAAATGGTAAATTTTAATTATACCTTTTCTTTAAATAAATAATTCAATTTTTATCCATTTTTGTCTCAAAACATTTTATTCTTCTTATAAGTCTCACATATCGGCCAATCCGGCCATCCACAGAGACATCTTAATACAATATTGGAACTAAAATTATTTAAACACTCAAACTTCATGCAGGCTATTCTCCCCAAGTCACAACAACAATTTCTAATTAGTCAACTTTTACATTAAAAACAACAATTAAAATCCATTTAACCTTGCTTCCTCTTCCATTCCTTGCAATCCTCCGAGGCGCCTGAAAAGAAGAATGCCTCGTGACCTTATATTGTGTCTGTTTTTTAGAGTTCTACTACTGGGTAGTTTATCTACATCCTGTATCATATCATTATGTCATTATGATCGAATTTACTGGTTGTATTTTTTTATACATTTGTAAATACCAATAAATAAATTTAAAAAAAAAATTCATTTATCACAGTCAATTGTTAAAACTTTATGAGGATAAATTTTTGAGACAAAAATTGATAAAAATTGAATTATTTATTTTAAAAAATTAACCAGTCTCGAGAAAGTTAAAGATTATAAATGAAATATACCTTTTCTGTTCACTTATTTTTCATTATTAATTCGAAAACTGTGCAGTCCAATCTTCCAATACTCATTCATCCGCATTTTTTGAGTTTACGATAGATGGAATTTTAACCCTTTACGTCCTTCCAAAATATTTACACGGATTTCGCACTGCCAGTAGCTCCACGTTCCATTTGTAATGAAGTGACTATTGTAAGATATCACCACAAGTTCTTGATCTTGAGAGACCTAAGGAGTGCGACAGCTGGGGTTTATTGGAGGCTTGAGAAAACATCCAAGTAGATATTGAGCCTGCCAATCTTCAGCTTCGGGCTCTTCTCAATTTGTACGATACTCTAAGTAACCGGTTTCTTCTTATTGTCTAAGAAATCTATATCTCAGGAACTATGTGACTTACAGATGTTAATTAGCATTCAAATTAAAGCTAGTTCAATGGTATATAAAAAAAAATAATAACTTTTACCTTCGTAAGAAGAGTAGTTTTCATGGTATTTGCTAAAATAAATTGATTTATAGTTGTCCGGACAATAAGTTTGATTTATGAAAAACTTCATTTCAGAAACTATTGGACGTACAGATGTCTGCCAGCGCTCAATTAAAGCTAGTTAAATTTATACTAGCTAAATATACTACAAGATAGTTAATTATGTTTATCTTTGTAGGAGTAGTAGTTCATATGACATTTGATAAAATAAACTCACAAAATGTTAATTTCTAGTTGTTCGTATAAAATGTTGGATTTTTGAAACTATATATCTCTAGATCCATAAGACGCACATATGTCTGCCAACACTCAAAATAAAGGAAATTTAACTTACTATAAAATAGTTTATTACACTTATCTTCGTAGGCACAGTACTTTTTATGATATTCACATATGAATATAAATTTCTTGATCTTTCCAGTTCGTCCCATACATTTTTATGAAAAATTTCTTTTTAAAAAGCTATATCTCGAGAACTATTGGACATAAATAACTGTATTATGCCTCATATTTTAGCAAATTTGTTTTTCTTTAAATGACGTTCTCTTAGATCTTCTTTTGTTGTTCCTTTTTTTTTTTTATCGCTTTGGACAGCGTGGAATTTTTTATTCCACTACCTATACTTGGCAGACTTATCAATTTTGACTATTAATTATACATAGTTTTCATTAAAGTAATCAAAAAATGGGGTGAGATAACTGCCTTTTTTCTCCTCTTGGGCTCTTGTACTATAAGTTTAATCTTGAACTCTCACTGCCACCACAGGTTCTAAATCACGAAGACATTTTTTTTACTTAAGAATTTTTTTTTTTTTCATAACTGCCAAAAACACCTTGCTTTGAGTAGATGTCATCTTGAGCCCCTCGGTGTCAAGATTGCCCAGAGAGGAGCTTTCTCTAGGCCCTGGTTAAGAAGCTTAACGTTGGTAGCTATGTCGCTTCAAACACTAAGCAGCTGTTGGTATGATTTTCATGGTCCAAATCTTTGCTGAACATTGTTAAAATTTTCGATCCTGAGCTCTCTTGTTTCGCTTTATAGGGTATAAACCGAAAATAAAGGATATAAATAATTTTAGTCTTTTTTATCGGTGGTTATTTGTGATCCTTAATATAATTTTTTAATGTGTTTATTTATAAAAATACAAAAATTGATCTATTCCAACAATTAACCCTAGAATAACACACTTCTAAAAGTCAACTTAATCTGACACTCTGGGGTGTGATACACCCCATCATATGAATTGGTATAAAATATAAGTGATATAACCTAAAATGCTTATAATGCAATTTAAAATAACTAAGTGGTCTAGGTAACAAAAATAAATCATTTCAAAATGGGTAATGTACATATGTATTTCCAAAAATCACATATTGTAAAATTTTACGAGCTTACTAGCTAAAAAATGAACAAAAATTAATTGTTGTTCCTAAATCAAAAAAAAAAAAAATTATATGGCTCTTAAATACAGATAAATACGAAGTAAATGAACCATAAAACGAGGTGGAAAAGTCATTTTTTAAATTATAAATGAATAAAACACATAGTGGGGGCCCCGAAGGAACCTCTTTCACACACTGGACTGCACACATGTCAATTTCGTCTTCCTGTCCTTTCCCCTCTCACAAAAAGAACACCTTACTTGTTTCTCCAAGATCGTATATTTATTTATTTGCGCATTTATTCCTAAAATGTCATCAATACCTAGGCGCAGTGACTGACGAAGTGCCTCTGCCTGTAGCCTCCTCTTTAGGTAGGGTTCTAGAAGTGAATATCCCAGACCAAAAAGGAAATCTTAGCGTTTCATTTTATTTTCCCACTTTACCAGAGTAAACAATATCATACTGTTCACCCCGACATGATCCAACATTACAAAAAAAAAAACTGAGTGGCCACCTCCTTGTTTTTTTGGTCGTTGAGTACCCCTTACACTTTTGGTCAAAAGTATCAGTTCATCCTTTATTTAAATTATAATCATGTATGACTTGTGGTTTACCAGATTCTTCAATGACTGCATCATCTTGCATTGTTGGTTGGGTGTCATTTTGTCATTAGCCTTCCTCTCTTGTCTATTTAGTTTATCATAAAAGCTGAACCAATTCATGGGTATGGTGTGTCGAAATAAAGGATGGTCCCTTTTTGTAGAGAAAAGCTCCTCTAATGAGAGTTTACCGGATTTATTATTTACTTACACTAAGGACACTCTGGGGTGTGAGATACCCCAAGACTAGTGCAAATCACAATAAATAGCAAAACAAGACTAACAAATGGCAGCAGATAATAAGAATCAATTATGTTATGAATGACAGTTATTTACATGGCGGGGTTTAGAAAAAGAGCTACACGTGTAGGAATTATTCAAAATTTAAAAAGTGCTAGGGTATGTGACACCCCAGTGTGTCGTTCTAGGGTTAAGAACATAATGCGGAAAAAAGTCAGTAATTTAAAACTAAAATATTGTACTTATGTTAAAAAAAAATATCAAACTGTAGTATGACATTGATCCCTCTCATGTTAACCAACTGAGCTCCTTCTAGTGTAGCCCGTCGTACATAGTTGCAGGGGGCTCTCAAATTAGAGATTTATAATAAACTGAGTAAAGAGAGCAGGTCCATTGTCAAAAATATTTCATTATAATTTCACTATGAACTGGAACCGCCTACCACACCAATAGCTCTTCTAAATGCTTTGGCCAGATCGCTATCATATGCAGAATATCCATTTAATTAAACTTTTTCCTAACTCAGCATTGTCAATCAAGAGCAAAAATGGTATCTAATAACCGAGAACAAAAAATATATTATGAATAAAATATAATCAGTAGGGTGAAGAACACATGTGAATCCAAAGACGGCGAAATTTCCAACAAAATTTCAACAAAAATATGGCACAATAAGACTATTTTTAATTATTTGTGTTCTCTGCTCTACTGACCACAACCATGATTTATTATCTATATTTTATCTGCAGTCAGAAAAAACATATTAATGTTACACTAAGAAACATCATTCTTTGGTTTTATTATCTTATTTTGTCCTAATGCTACTTTTATTATAATTTTATTAAACTGATACTAGATTTCATTGTATAAATGAAAATTCTAGTCTAAGAAAAATCTAATATTAATTTTAACCGAAGCGGATTGTATATGTAATGTATTCAAATTGCAAGGTTAATTAATATTGTTGTAACTCACATATCCACAACAAGAAACATGTGTTTTTAACGTTTATTCAAATACAGATTTTCTTAAACTAATTGTAAAATTAAATGAACAATCTTAACTAACAAAGGCCCTATTCTAACTTATTCTAATTATATCTATGTACTTATTACTAACTTATAATCTAAGCTACAATTAAAATACAATTGTTATCTATGTCCAAAGGTGAACAATAACGCGTACGTACTTGCACTCAGCTGGTCGTGGCAGAGAGAGAGAAAGATCACTTCTCATTACACAGTTTTTAAACTTAACTGAGCTCACAGAGAAACCAAAAAATACACTACAATTTACATCAATGTCCATTCATTAAAAAAAAACAACCGACAATAGAACATATGATTTTTCTCTCACTCTTTGCCCGATACCTCCCGCGCATGCGCTGCCATCACCAATTCTTCTGTCTCGTCTATTACATATTATTTATTATACATATGACTGTTTGAATAAAGATATTGCAGATTCAAAGGATTAAATGATAAAAGTAAAAAGAAATATACCAAAAAAAAAAAATAAAATAAAAATTGAAGCAGTTCTCAAGAAAGAGTCATATATTTTTTCAACTCTGGATCATAGATCGTATTTTTCAAAGGAGTCTCGCTTTACACTAGTAATTTCATATTTCTCCTCATTGTATAAATTAATATCTACAGTTGATTTAATATTATTCATTTTCATTTTTCTCAAAAATTAAATAAATGAAATAAATGTCTGTGAGTCTGAAAAAAAACAACCAAAAAATGTAACAAATCTTAAAATCTTATTTCAATTTTTTTTTTTTTATAACCAAACTTTATTTATTGATAGATATTACAATCTGCCACACCATTGTGGGCAATAGGTAATAGTGATGAATGATCGCATTAATACTAAAATAAGAATAAAAATAGATAAATGAAAAAAAACGCATAAAAATAAACAAAATCTCTCCTAAAATATATACAAACAGAAGGATAAAGAAAATGAATATAATAAAACAATGTGCATGAAAAAATATATAGATAAAATAATGATAAAAATAAAAGAATCTCTAATCACATTTACACTCTTATGTAGAATAATTACACAATCGACCTAAGGATCCCTGAGCCCGCTCTATCCCTCACGTGTGAGGGGTAGAGCAGAGCTCATAAGATCCCAGCGCATCCCTCTCGCCGCATCACTGGTAGTGAGTCAGTGGAGGCTGAGCAAGTGCGCTAAAGCCGCAAACACAACTTGAGTGGAGAATCTGACCATTGCCAGAAATCAAATTGTACATTTTTATTTTACAATATGTTTCTTGGCCACTGCCGTTTAAACCTTGGAGGTGGATTGTAGGGATGGGTGGAAATAGATAAGAATTCATCCAAAGGATTAGGATGGTTTCAAGGATTCAAAATTGAAATACAAATTTTAAGTTACTTTATTTTTAATTTTACACCAAAAAAAATATATGAATTGTCAATTAATTTTCTTACTATTATTTACCCTAAGTGTGGTAAATAATAGTAAGAAAATTAATGAAACTTCTACTGATTTTCATCGATACAAACCTGTGATGAATTTTTAATATCATACAATTTTCCATTATCTAAAAATGTGGGAATCATACGCCTGGGCCAATTTTGAACCTCTAACGTGGGCCTCAGTCATTGGAAAACAACAAGAACTACCCAACTCATTTTGTTCTACTATAGAGGTCATATTTTAACACAAATAGAGATTTATAAGTAGTAAGTAAAAATTTAGAAAAATATTGCTTTTCACTCCCTCACTCTTTCCGACCTCTTATATTCTTTGAAAATAAGATTTCTATCTACGATTGTTTGTTTCAATAATCCAACTGATTTAGTCAATTACATTAAGATTCCATTAAAAACTACTCTTCATCATTTACTGCAGTCAGTGAAAAGAAATAAAATAAAATCCTGACTTTTTACCTCCACTCCCTCTATCTAATATTTTTTCTAAGCCAGGACTAGAGAAAGTAGCCACTAAGTAGATACAATGCACACAGTAGTAGGAGAAAAAAAATGTAAATGACAACACTAATACTCACTACATAAAAAAAAAATAATAATAAAGAAATATATATATAAAATATTGTATATATGTATATATAGTTGACCGTAAAAATTGATATACAAGAAGATGGTCAGGGTTGCGGTCAAAAGTGAAACAAAAATAGTTTACAACTATTTATTTTCCAACGTTTCGCCCCACTTTGCAGGGCTTCATCAGGGCTAAAACGATACAAAATGAAACTATAATAAGATACAATGATAGGAACAAAAATAAAAAGATAAGATACAATTAAAAGAATAAAAAACAAGTAACAAAGGCAAGAGTAAAAGTTTCATATAAAAATACCTAAAATATAAAGCTAAAAAGGTACAGGAGATGTATATAAAAAAAAAACAATACGGGAAAAAAATATATATGTATATATACAGAGATAAAATAAACGTCATGAAAGAATAATAAAAATAAAAATAAATAATAATAATGATATAAAATGACAATAAATGAGCAGAGAGCCATATAGGACAACATACCTGTCCAAATGAATAAGTTGAACAGACAGAAACATTGAAGCGGAAGTGTGGAGGAGTGGGGAGGAGGCGGGTAGCAAGCTGTATAACGGTTTTATAACGATTTCAAATACGTCCCGTATACAGGAAGTAGTGATAAAGATTTGACGAAAAATAAAAAATGATAAGAGAAAAATACAGAATGATACGGTACATGAGTAATTACTCTTGCCTTTGTTACTTGTTTTTTATTCTTTTCATTGTATCTTATCTTTTTATTTTTGTTCCTATCATTGTATCTTATCATAGTTTCATTTTGTATCTTTTTAGCCCTGATGAAGCCCTGCAAAGTTGGGCGAAACGTTGGAAAATAAATAGTTGTAAACTATTTTTGTTTCACTTTTGACCGCAACCCTGACCATCCTCTTATATATAAATAAAATATAATACTAACTTAATTTGTATAAATAAAAATATGACTCTATATCAAAAATATAATAAAATAAAACTAATATTAGAAAAAAAATAAACGAACTTATATACAAGACAAAGAAAATTAAATATAAAGATAGGCATCTTCATATTTTGATGCATTAAAAATTTTATGTGTTCAATATAATTTGTAAATACTTAAAGAAACATTTTTTTTACTTTTGTTATTTAAATTTTTCTCAACTTAATTTATTATATCCTGTATAGCCATTACTTGTACTGTATAATTCATCAAGTTTCTTTACATCAAAATTATTTTTTCTAAATGCATCAATATTAATACAACAATAAACTATTAATACAACAAGTAATTATAAATAAAGTAAAATTAATACAACAAGTAATTATTTAAATTTTTTTTCGAAATTATTTAAAGTGAAATAGAATTATAGAAATAGAATATAAAGCACGAAACTTGGGCGTTGATGACCTCAGGGTTTTACGCCCTTAAGCCCCAGACAACAACAACAACAACAACAATATGATGTATCTAGTATCCTTTTTGCATGAAATATGCATAAATCATTTTAAAATATAGGCCTCTTCTATAGTCCTAATTAAATAGGAGAGAAAAACTATGCAAATAGATATGTATATTTACTGAGATATTGATTTCGGTTAATTATCATATAATACCGAAGCATTTATGTCAATGTTCAGTGGTCCCTAGATCGGAACTGCAATGACCTTCACATCTGTAAATCAAGATATAATTCGGCCCAAGGTTTACTAAAACCATCGTAAATCAGTTGCCCTTATCAGTTATACAGTAGAAGTTAGCCGCAACATAGATAGTAACATCACATGAATCAGTTCTGCTAGGATACACAGATAGCCTCGGCAATGTCTAGTCGTCTAGGTAATTATGCTCAGTGTATATTGATGTTTGCATATACACTATGTATATATTCACATATATATGTGTATGTGTATGCTTGACGGTGTTTGTTTCCCAAAGTATGATTTTACGTGTATCAAATTTAAATCTATTTAAAGATGTTAATCAAATATATTTAAATTTGATACACCTAAAATCATCCTTCAAAAAAAAAAAAACTTCAAGCGAAATTTAAAAGAAATTATTATAATAGAAAATATAAGAATTGGGCTATCAACAAAAAATCAAATGCGTGAAATATACTGGTAGTGTCAATAGAACGTGATTTTTATGATTCAAATTTCCTTCGTACTCGCTTCGGCGGTACATATACTAAAATTGGAACGATACAGAGAAGATTAGCATGGCCCCTGCGCAAGGCGCTTATTCATCCCTATTCCGTCAGTCTGCTGGTGTACCTCAGGGTAGTATCCTTGGTCCTATCCTTTATACAGTTTTCACAGCTGACATTCCGACCCATCCTAACACTATTCTCACCACGTATGCCGATGACACATGTATATTGTCAGTGAACAATGATCCTTACATCTTATCCCAAAACCTCCAATCCAACATCACCACCCTTGAAGAATGGTGCCAAAACTGGAGGATTAAAATAAATTCCAATAAATCCCACCAAATCACATTTACCCTTCGACGTAAACCCATGATCTCTTCCCCTACAATATCCTTTAATACTATCCCACTTATTCCTGTCGAACAGATCCGTTACTTAGGACTACATCTCGACAAACGACTGACATGGAATCCTCATACAATACTAAAAAGACAAGAAACTGCTCGTAGATTCCGACTATTGCAACATTTACTAGACAAACGGTCTAAATTGCCAATCCATTACAAAAGACTGATCTACATGACTATTATAAGGCCTATCTGGACATACGGAGTTGAGTCTTGGGGCTCCACTAAACCATAAAATTCCTCCAGAATCCAATCCTTACAGTCCAATATCCTTTGTAAAATCCTTAATGCTCCTTACTTTGTCACAATTCAAGTCATCCATCAGGACCTCAATATTCCATATGTTGCCGATTTGGCCCGAACCAGATACCGTTCCTTCCATAATAAACTTCTCAACCACCCAAATCCACTTGTTTCTAAGCCTGGCTTCTCCTTCATTACCTAATAATCCTCCTAGGCGTCTGAAAAGAAGATGGCCTCGAGATCCTCTTCTCTAGAAATGTTATTGGAGTTCTATCAGTGGGTAGATTCTCCAGATGTTCTTATCATGTTACTGTGTCACCTACAGCAAATTTACTTGTTGTATATATGTGTATACAGTTGTAAATATCAATAAATAAATTATTAAAAAAAAAAAAAATTCCTTCAATTCTTGATTGAACCTCAAGTTAAAGAGAAAAAGATCAAATTTCCTGATAATATGGTCTGTGAATCGAACCCAGACCACTCTTCAATACACACTGCTCACGGTCTCCCATATAGATAAAAATATCGATACATAAAAAAAAAAAAACATTAAATCAGTTGGTTCTAAAAATATAAAACAAATCCTTGAATCTTTTAAAGGAGTGAAATCGATAAATGTCAGATCGTATATAAGTATCGCTATTGAGACAGCCTAGCTCCAGAAGGAACCGAGCCTGATATATTTTTAGATCTCTTTGTCACGGTTTAAGCGGAAATTAAGTTTTTTTCCATCCGTGACATTTCGATATATCGCTTCTCTCTTTGTACTTTAGATATATCGATTGGGCCGAGCTATATGCGAGCTCGATCCTGTAACTAATAGAGGAGAGAATCGCCTATTATTGAGTCCATATCATTGGAAGTTTTTCCCATTTCCCTTTAGAGGACAGTTCTATTAAGTTGTGACTAGAGAAAGCGATAAAAGCCGAAAAATAGCAGAAATAGATTTAACATTTCAGGGAATGCTTTGTTATTGCTAGATTTGTGTATTTACTATTTGTAAATTGAACAAACGCAATTAAAAGTCTGATATCTTTTCAAATAGAATTGAACATTTATGTGCATATTATAGTTTTTATGTCATGGTTACAGATCCTATATCAACTTATTTATTTTTTATAAGAAAAACCATATCTTGGTTAATAATTGTCCCATTTTAATAAATTTATTTTATTTTTGTTTTGTAGGGAATTTTTCTCTCGTTTAAATTACAGCTTTTCTTAAAAAAAAACAAACATGTGTCATTATCTGAAGATGATCAGACTTCACCAAATAAAATCTCAATGATAATTAAAGTCATAATTTCGAGCAGGAAAAATTTACACATATTTAAGTGGCATAGTATCTTCACTAGTACGCAACGCAGGTTTACCTCTAATTATGGTTTAACAAAATAATGAATAAAAATGTTAAAATAAGGTAATGAAGGAAAAACTTTTTACTAACTACAATATAAATGAGGTTTTTTTTGTTTTTATTGAACAAATCCTCATGTAATATTTGACTAAATCAGTCGGTGAATTGAAACAATCAATTGTAGATCGAAATCTAATTTCAAAAGAACTTTACCTAAGGGGTCAAACATAGTGAGGGGGGTGAAAAATGATCTTATTAATTCTTTATTTACTAATTGTAAATCTATTTTAGAGGTAAAATATAGCCTCTACATTACAACAAAAGGCATGGAATAGTAGTAGTTTTTATGATATTCAACAAAATGAATCCAAATAGTTGTTCGAATCATATTTTGCCAAATACTACTTATTCTACGAAGAATAACATTACAGTACATTTAACTAGCTTTAGTGCTATTGGTAGACAACTATACGTGATTTATCGTAAATCAAAATAATTGTCTCCTACAACTTCTACGAAAACAAACGTCATAATCTTCTTCATAGTACATTAAACTAGCTTTAATTTGTACGTCGAATAGTTTTGGATACATAGATTTGTCAGAATAAACTTTCTAACTACTGATTTTTCAGTGCATTCTTTATAAAGCGTTGCAATTTAAAAAGCTATATCTCGGGAACTGTTAAACATAAATAACTCTATTTGGGCTTATATTTTATCAAATTTACTCTACTTTAAATTATCTCCTCTTTTATTTTTTTGTTGTCGGTTGTTTTAATGATATGGAGCTCTATATGGATATGGCTGGATAATAATTATATGGATATGGAATGAAAAATTAATTTTTTTTTTTAACGTTTTGAAATATCCACCATTTTGTATTCCCCCTACCTATTGCCTCATTAATTTTGACTAGTAATTATACATAGTTTTCATAAAATTAATCAAAAATTGGAGTGAAAAAACTGACTTTTTTTTCTTTCTTCTTCAGGAAATTTTATTATTATTTTATTGACACGTATATAGAAAACTCCATTGTGCATGCGCTTACATTGTGCAACTCATTAGAAAACATATTTCATTTCTGCGTTTCTCATAATTCCCCATTACTCTGACCTTTTTTAATATGCTACATATTATTGTTTTCCAACACCGTTGGCATTCCAATGGTATATTATACTCCAGTAATGGTTCTTTTTTTTCGGAAATGTGTTTTTAACATGAACTTATATTTTTCCTCTTATCTCCTTAAGGTCATAATCAAAACATTTTATAATTTGTATTTACCAGTTTTTATTACTGAAAACAATAAAAATGGTAAACTATCTCAAATAAATACAATTAAAAACATTTTAGAGAAAGATATTTTGAATATTAGACATTTAAAAGCTTGCCCACTAACGGCTGTTGAACAGATCCAATACTTAGGACTCCATCTTGACAAGAGACTTACTTGGAATCCACATACAATACTGAAATTTCGATTGCTACAACACCTACTTGACAATCGCTCTAAGCTTCCAATTCACTACAAAAAATTATTATACACTATGATATTCAGACCTATTTGGACATATGGAATTGAACTCTGGGGCTCTACCAAACCATCAAATTCCTCCCGCATCCTATCCTTACAATACAAGATCCTATGTAAAATCCTTGATGCTTCTTATTATGTTACTAATAAACTCATCCACAAAGATCTTAACATCCTATTCGTTAACATAACAATCCCTGATAATCCTCAGAAGCGGCTGAAAAGAAGATGGCCACGAGACCTCCTAATTTAAATTAATGCTTAAAGTACCACCAATGAGTGGTTCCTTCCCAATATTTTCAAGTATAAATGAAACATTCTACATATTTACTTACTGTATTTATTATTTTGTACAGTTGTAAATTACATTAAATGAATAAATAAGCCCTTTCAAACTATTTGAATGAACATAATACTTACCTGATATTAAAGACTTCTGAGTTTTATATTAACTTTACGATTTCATTAGTTATAACAAAAACATCCATATAGCCTCAATATTTTTTTATTATCTTTACACTCCTATATTTAAGTGAATTATTACAGCGACATAAATAATAAATTAGAGACAAAAAATTAATTCTGGAGGCTACTTATATATTAGAAAAAATCAATAATACTGTTAGTTGCAAATCAGATACAAAAAATTTTAACAAGCATCATGCTGTAATTTTAAGCAAAGTTAATTTTTGATCCTAAAGGTTTTTTTGTTTTATTAAGATAAATAGTGTATAATTAAATTTAATAGGTATTTTAATACTAATATGAATGAATAAATGAACTAGAATAGAATTGAAAATATAATGAAGATATGACAAACGTGTGACGTTGAGGTAGGATACACAGTGTAATGTTGATAAGGTGATCAGCTAAAACAGGAATTGTTAACTAATTATTGTAATAAGTGTAGCTGTGGAAGATGATTTAGCACATTATAGTAATAATAAATCTATTAGTGCACATTGTTTCCTAATTAAAAATCTTTTATAGGTAATTAACTAACAATAAAAATTGACAAAGGCATAATAGCCTGCAATGATGTGATAACCAATCTGTGACAGTGTGAATAAGAAAGAAAATGTAATTTTTCATTCTGTTTTTAAAAATTACCTTATCATGAATGAAATGTTATTAAAAAATTTTAATTGATAGAGCCCCGTAAATAACCGGAATGACTGAAACGTAAGAGTGTACAAATAACAAAGAAGTGTTGAGACTAAATGGGTGTTTTTGTTATAACTAATAAAAAAATCTGTCTCAAACGAGAATTTTCATTATACAGAAATTTAAAAAGTAAATAACGGTTCAAACTTCCAACTCATTACAAAAGACTGATCTACATGACAATAATAAGGCCTATCTGGACATACGGTGCTGAGCTATGGGGCTCCACTAAACCATCTAATTCCTCTCGAATCCAATCCTTACAGTCCAAAATCCTTAATGCTTACTTTGTCACAAATCAAATCATCTATCAGAACCGAAATGTCCCATATGTTGCCGATTTGGCTAGAACCAGATACCAATCCTTCCATGATAAACTTCCCAACCACCCAAACCAACTCGTTTCTAACCTGGCTTCTCCTTCACTACCTAATAATCCTCCTAGGCGTCTGAAAAGAAGATGGCCTCGAGCTCTTCTCCTTTAGAAATGTTGTTGGAGTTCTATCAATGGGTAGATTCTCCACATGTTTGTATCATGTCATAATATCACTTACAGAAAATTTACTCGATGTGTATATATGTATACAGTTGTAAATAAAAATGAATAAATTATTAAAAAAAAAGTAAATAACTGTTATGTAAGGAGCGAGAATTAATTTAGACTCAAACTAGGGTAGTAAGTAGAAGCTGTGAGATGCTAGCACCGCGCCTGATTTTTCTCTAACGTTGTATTCCTCAATACAGACCCTAAATTATTCATCTTTTTTGATTTAAAAAATCATTATTATAAATCAAGTGTGGGTAAAACCGGTAAAAAAATCAAATAAGAGAGTTTCGAGATACTCTGCTTTACCATGAAGCAAAGGAGGGTGCTGGAGTTATGAAACTTGAGATAAGAATAACAGGATGCTAACATTGAGGAATCTCAAACCCATTTAAAAGGTAAAGGTTTTAATGACATCATACGTTTCGGCCAAAATTTAGGCATTCATCGGGGCTAAAACAAAAAGAAGATTCTATCATTCTATCATTAATTTTAATAATAGAATAATAATGTTCTTGAATTAATTTTTTTTATTTAATTATAGAATGAAGATGATAAATACACGATAATAAGAAATGAGGAACGTAACACATGATAAAATAAGAAGGTAACGTATTAATAACTATTGTGTTAGTAAGAACTAGCAAACTATGGCAATGCTGTATGTGGAAATGTATATACTTTATATAAAAAGGTGTGATCTTGGGTATTCAGAGGTACGTATCCCCTGCGTGGAGCCGAAACCTCACGCAGACACAGAAGATAAAACTGGCCACCATACAGAGACTGGCTCTGCTGAGGGTCACGAAGACATACAGAACGGTGTCACATGAGGCGGTGCAGGTGCTGGCCGAAGCGATGCCCCTGGACCTCATCCTCAGGGAGGATGTCCTTAAATATGAAGTTAAGAGGCAGGGACTAGAAGCGCTGCCGGAGGAGCTCCGAGAGAGGATCGGTGAGACTCTAAACTTATGGAAGAAAATACTGCGAGAGGACTCAATACAGGAGTGGAATGGGCGGTGGGTAACAAGACAGAAGGGCGCTAAAATTCTTCCCTACTTTCCTTTCAAAATTAAAATACCTATTAAATTTAATTATACACTATTTATCTTAATAAAACAAAAACACCTTTAGGATCAATAATGAACTTTGCTTAAAATTTCAGCATGATGCTTGTTAAAATTTTTTTTATCTGACTTGCAACAAACAGTATCATTGATTTTTTTCTAATATATAAGTAGCCTCCAGCATTAATTTTTTGTCTCTAATTTATTCTTTATGTCGCTGTAATATTTCACTTAAATATAAGAGTGTAAAGATAATAAAAAAATATTGAGGCTATATGGATGTTTTTGTTATAACTAATGAAATCGTAAAGTTAATATAAAACTCAGAAGTCTTTAATATCAGGTAAGTATTATGTTCATTCAAATAGTTTGAAAGGGCTTATTTATTCATTTAATGTAATTTACAACTGTACAAAATAATAAATACAGTAAGTAAATATGTAGAATGTTTCATTTATACTTGAAAATATTGGGAAGGAACCACCCATTGGTGGTACTTTAAGCATTAATTTAAATTAGGAGGTCTCGTGGCCATCCTCTTTTCAGCCGCTTCTGAGGATTATCAGGGATTGTTATGTTAACGAATGGGATGTTAAGATCTTTGTGGATGAGTTTATTAGTAACTTAATAAGAAGCATCAAGGATTTTACGTAGGATCTTGGAAGCAGGAGGAAGTATATAAGCAGGAATTCCTCCGCCATGGAAGGACACCGAGCCAGGCTGTCGAGAAAGACCGGAATTTTCGCCCTCGCCGAGTCGGACTTTCCCTGTTTGACGGAAGAAGAGAATTATCCCTTCTTCAGGGAGTTCAATTACGGGTACAAGGAGGTGGTGGGCTCAACTCATTTCGCAATGGGAAAGGCTTGACCGCCCATCATCGGCGAGCCACCAGAAGTTGAGGAACTGACCCAGACTGAGACCAGAAGGGCTGGACCAGCCTGATAACTGCAGGAGGCTCCCAGACGGATGCGCACCAGAAGGACCTACCGAGCGGATGCAGTGGAAAAGCTGCAGCTCCATCAGTAAGGTGATAAACCTAGTGCTGGGCTGCACCACAGGAAAAAAAAAAGAAAGTGGTGATCTTTGGAAGCAGTGGCATGCGCAAGCTTCAGTGCGCCTACCCCACTGCTCCCGCACCCCGTATGCCAGAAATGGCAAGGGAGGGGGATAAAAAAAAAATATGTATATACTTTAACTAGATACTATCGAAACTTTGATATCAACTAATAAATATATAGATGAAGTAATAAGACGGTAACTATAGTAACATAAATGCTAACGTCACTATATAATTGTTAATAGTGGTCCAATTTAGCTGATTTGTTTTCTTATTCTTTTAGACAATTTGATTATCTATGATATTGTATATGTACTACATAAAATATTAATAACTGACCTATGAAAGTGTGATAAAAGATTTAAATAGAATAATAAGTTGATATACATATTTTTAGAAGATTGTTGACCGTATGAAGAAGATTGTAGGAAGAACTATCTTCGGGTGGCGGTCAATATGAAATGTTATTTTGGTACCTTTATTCACCGCCACCCGGACTATATACGTGCGAAGTTGATATTCACCTCAAGAAACCCTTGAATACAAATTTTTGAAAAAAAAATATTGGAAAATGGAATTTATTGGCCCAAAATTTTGCCTTATATTAGTGTTGACCTTTGATTTCATTTGAAAAAACATTAAATTCACAGTAATGCGTCTTTACATTCCAAACTTCTAACCCATTAGTACTTAATCTCTTATTCTTAACAATCTCTCATAATCCTCCGAGGGGTCTGAAAAGAAGATGGACACGGGAGCTTCTAATTTAAATTAATGCTTGAAGGAATTATTATACGCTATGATAATCAGACCAATTTGAACATATGGAATTGAGCTCTGGGGCTCTACCAAACCATAAAATTCCTCCCGCATCCTATCCTTACAATACAGGATTCTAAGTAAAATCCTTGATACTCCTTATTACGTTACAATAAACTCATCCCATTCGTAGCAGATTTGGCCCAAAAACAGATATGCGTCTTTTTTTATTCCAACCTCCTTACTCATCCTAACCCATTAGTTCTTAATCTCTCATTCCTAACGATCTCGGATAATCCTCTGAGGTGTCTGAAAAGAAGATGGACACGAGATCTTCTAATTTATATTAATGCATAAAGTACCACCAATGGGTGGTTCCTTCCCAAGATTTTCAAGTGTAAATGATACATTCCACATATTTACTTACTGTATTTATTATTTTTTACAGTTGTAAATTACATTAAATTAATAAATAAACGCTTTCAAACTATTGTGGAGTCGTTGCAGATTTGGTCAAAAACGGATATGCGTCTTTTCATTCCAAACGCCTTACCCATCCTAACCCATTAATTCTTAATCTTTCATCCTTAACAATCCCCGATAATCCTCCGAGGTGTCTGAAAAGAAGATGGACACGAGATCTTCTAATTTATATTAATGCAAATACCACCAATGGGTAGTTCCTTCCCATGATTTTCAAGTGTAAATGGAACATTCCACATATTTACTTATTGTATTTATTATTTCGTACAGTTGTAAATTACATTAAATAAGTAAAAAAAAAAAAAGCTTGACCTATCTACACTAAACTTGGGACTGGTTTAGGGCTCTATAAACTGCAACGAAGGGCACAAAACGGGTCTAATTAAACAAATTAAAACTGTAAATGCAAATAAATCTTTAAAAGTTTGTCTTATTTAAAATCAATATCTTATAATGGCATTAAATCTAAATTTTATTTGTGTAGGTTAAGAGATAAACATTCAGCTTTCCAATGCAATACTAACGTACAAATTAGATAAAATTTAGAATAATTATGCTAGAATATATGAAAATAGTCTCCGAAATATAGAGAAAGTTCCTAATTAAATCAAGGCGAAAATTTTCTAATATTTAATTTCTTTGAAAAATGCTATTTGAGTGTTTCAGACGACGCTAAAACGAATATGATTGCTTTTTTTTCATTTTGTCTTATTCTTCATAAAGAGACGAATTGATTGGTATATAATAACCATGAAGAAAATGTATACTTTATGATGTACGAGCCAATAATGCTCAAATTTGTTTATATTTTTTTATTGTAAAACTTTGTTTATTGATAGATATTACAATCTTCCACACCATTGTGGCAATAGGTAAGAGTGATAAATGATCACACCCATTCTAAAATAAAATAAAATAAGAATGAAAAAGAAATGAAAAAAGTATATAAAAATAAATAAAATCTCTCTTATAATAATTTTGTTAATAACATTTTTTTTGTTTACCGAGTAAATGAGGCCAACTTATAATGTTCCTGAGAAAATGCTGAACATTAGCATAAAGCACCATCACAATCGGAAGGATGGAATAAAGTACAGTGCATAAAGTGCAGTAAATAAAGTACAGTGCATAAAGTGCAGTAAATAAAGTACAATGAATAAAGTAAGAACAAACATAAATTGATTTTTATTTATTAGATTTTTACAAGAAAATTTCTATTCTTCAAAGATTAAATTAATAATTTAAGTTCTTTAGTTCTTATTATCTTTCTTTATGAAGTACGCCTTCAACTCAATGCCAGGCGCTCATTTTTACGATTGGCTGACTGGATTAGTAGAGGACTGCATATAATTAATTGTAATTAGAAATGAAACATAATTAACAAAAAAGAAAAATCTATTGCACAAGTTACAGATTGCGCATGGGTGGTAAAAATTTAAAAAAAATTATTAGGTATATTAATTAATTTGGATTAATTAGTGTATGGATTTAATGATGCTGGTTTGAATTATATAGATAGGTATAGACTTAGCTTCTGGTACAAGAGCCGGGAAGAAAAAAAGGCAGTTATCTCACCCCATTTTTTTATTATTTTAATGAAAACTATGTATAATTATTAGTCAAAACTGATGAGTCTGCCAAGTATAGGTAGGAGGAATATAAAATGGTGGTTGTTCCAAAACGTTTAAAATAATTAATTTTTCATTGGAGCTCGATATCTTAAAAACTAGCAACAACACTAAAAAATCTTAAAGAACATAATAATGTAATAAAGAGTAAATTTGCTAAAATATGAGCCCTAATAGAGCTATTCATGTCCAATAGTTCTCAAGATGTAGCCTTTTAAAAGGCAACATTTCATAAAAATGTACTGAAATATCAGTAGTTAGGGAATCTATTTTGAGAAATCTATAGCTCAATAACCATTCTACGTACAAATGTCTATTAGCGATCAAATTAAAAGTAATAATTTTACTATAAAGTACTTTATGACCTTTACCTTCGTAGGAATAGTAGTTTTCATGATATTTGCTAAAATATATTAATTTATTGTATATAGGTGTGGTTTATGAAAAACTTTATTTCAGATAACATTTGACGAACAGATGTCTGCCAGTACTCAAATTAAAGCTAGTTAAATTTACAATAAAATATTTTATAACTTTTATCTTTGTAGAACTATTATAATATAACTATATATAATTTTTCTATATATAAATTCAGAACTATATATAAATTTTTCCCGCTCGAAATCATAACTTTATTTATTATTGAAATTTTAGTAAGTGAAGTCTGATCATCTTCAGATAATGACACATGTTTGTTATCTTCAAAAGCTGTTATTTGAACGAGAGAATAGATTCTCTACAAAACAAAAAATAAAATAAATTTTATTATTAATATACAAAATTTTGATCCATTTTACTCTCAACTTTTATGCTTAAATAACTGTCCAACGTTTCGGCCCTCAGGCCATTTTCAAGGAGACAACCTTCAATGTTGATGTCATTGTTGTAATCTCAATTTGCCGGCTAATTACCCATGTCACATATAACTTTTTATATATTTTAAGTTTAAAGATCCTTTAATTCTATTAACAAAATTATCCTTTTTCACTTATATTTATCACTTAAAAGAGTTTTAAATTTAAGATATATAAAAAGTTATATGTGACATGGGTAATTAGCCGGCAAATTGAGATTACAAACAATGACATCAATATTGAAGATTGTCTCCTTGAGAAAGGCCTGAGGGCCGAAACGTTGGACAGTTATTTAAGCATAAAAGTTGAGAGTAAAATGGATCAAAATTTTGTATATTAATAATAAAATAAATAATTCTCAAACAATCATATAATAAATAATTAATGTAAAATAAATTATTAAAAAGGGTCAATTATTAGTATCAGGAATTAGTAGTTTTCATGATATTTCTATATGTTAATTTATAGTTGTTCGGACAATAGGTGTGGTTTATGAAAAACTTTATTTTAGGTAACATTTGACGAACAGATGTCTGACAGTACTCAAATTAAAGCTAGCTAAATTTAAAATAAAATATTTTATACCTTTTATCTTTGTAGAACTAGTAGTTTTTATGATATTTAACAGAAAATACTCACAAAATATTAATTTTTAGTTGTTCGTATAAAATGTTTAATTTTTGAAAGTCTCTTCTCCTCCCAAGAGAGGTGATGCTTGGTTCCACCACTCGCCTAAAGGGGTGCTAGTAGTGCCTACATTATAGGGGGCTCACCCATTCCAGATGTTCGGCTACCGAAACATTTTCTAGGGTTCTTACTATTCAAATGTCATGAGTTACCTTCTTATATTATATTTTTTTATCTTTCTAATTTCTTTTTGTACTTTTTTTAATGGCCGTTAATTTCTCTAGTTTTCATTTATTATAAAGGCCTGAAAATTAGGCCGAAACGACAGCACAAATAAAATTTATTTTACTCATTTGTCTTCATTATTCTACCACCCACCTCCACATATTTATTTTATGATATATAAAAAAATCCATCCCTAAAGTATAATTTTGAAATATAGTTTCATAGTATCAACTAGACAAATGGTTGCCAGTAAATCTCCCATATAAAGGGTATAAAGTAAGCTTTAAGTAAGCAGTTCTGTGGTAGTGATTTAGTTGCGACGCTATAACTAAGCCAGCTTAGATATAACTTAGACTTCTATTTCAAATAAAGGAAAGATAATACTGTCTAAATACAGAATACTAACAAGATGAGACCCATTTTAACCTTTTTTTGAGTAGGGGATCCTTAATCAGAAATATTCGTCCATGATCTCCGAAGAAAAAAAAGTTATTGCTTAATCCAAGTTATGTTTGTTATTGTTTGATTACTATAATGAAAAGACTATATAGTTAATAGTCAAAATTAATGACGGTCGAACTTGCCTCGAAATGGATAATGGGGATAAAAAATGGCACATGTTTAAAAACGTTATAAAAAAAATGAATTTTTCATTTGGAGCTACATCTCCTTAAGACTAACCACGATAAATAACTTAATAAAACCCCACTTAAAGTAGAATAAATTATCAAAAGTATAAATCCTAAAGTAACTGATATGGTAAATGTGATGATAACAATTAAAAAAAATTTTGACTATTTTTTAAAGTTATATATATTTTTTTTTAATCTAATAATTTGTTGGTTTTTTTATAACTGATCTACTGCTGTGAATGTTGTACCTATGATTGGTTTTTATATTGCTATTCATTTAATTTGTTGTTTTAACTCCCTAACCACTCAAACCCCATAGTTTCTGACAATCCTCCGAGGCGCCTGAAAAGAAGATGGCCACGAGACCAGCTAATGTAAAATGTTATTAGAGTGTTACTAATGGGTAGTTTCTCTACACGCCTGTAACACTCCATTTTAACTAAGACCATATTTACTAAATGTATTGTGTAATATACAGTTGTAAATTTAAATAAAATTATTATTTAAAAAAAAATTTGTTGTTTGTCGGATCAAACGTGGGTTGCTGCTAACTGAAAAGGAGTGGTATGATAAAGTGCTATTGAGGGAATAAAGTTACCAAATAAATAGAGTAGGTTTGTCAAATGAAATTAAATTGTTAAATAGGAAAAAAAAATAATATATTGTATTTAGTGTGTATAAGATTATTTATTGTAAAAGAATAGGGTAGAAAACAAAATTGTTGTTATATCATGTAATTATATAAAGTGAATATATGCCTGATTATGGATTAATTGATCTGCTGTGTATTGTAGGAACCTAATGTATTTGGACAGCATGGTTAAATAATGCATTAATCTTTGCTATATATGTTAGTATTTTATATATGTATATATTATTACAGTATTTTATATATGAGATGTTATTACAATATTATTATAGGAAGCAAGGATGACTATTGTGCTATAGATAATAAAAATTAAGCAACCTATTATTATTAATCTATTGTAAGTTGTATGTTTTCGTTTTTATTTTGTATTTTGTATCTTAGATGTACTTTATAAATTAAACTATTAGACGTATCTCTGGACATAATTTCAGAATTTTATAGTTTAAGTTTATAACCCTTTAATAACTATAAATGTTACAAATAAATAATTTATACATATGTTTCTTATTTTTACATGTTGTTTAGGTATTAACCAATACATTTTACCATCTGATCGGACCAAATTTGTTATATGTTTATTAGTAAATAAATACAAATTAAAACTAAAAGAATACTTATAAAATATGTTGCTTGTCGAAAACCTACATAACTAGCACTATATTATGTTTAGTTGAGACCGTCTAATTCCGTTTTATTAAATACATAAATCCTCATGAAATAAAGGAGTTAATCCAAGTTGAACCAGTCCACTAATAAGGGCTCTTGTATATTAGATGGATAAATAAACAAACAATAGAGGTATAAATAAACCTTAGCTACCTCCAGCCTGTTCTCCTTCCACCTCCAGCTCCAGCTCCAGGAGGATATTACCAACGAACGCTATGATAAAGTTAGGCAACAAACTTGCAGCAACACAATGAGACCATTGCCAAGTCTCTCTGTGCCTTTCCACACTTGCCTATCGTATTGTACTGTGCTTGGATAATGATTAAATATATAGATGTACAGGGGTGTGTGTACTTTGCTACCTAACAAAAAAAAGGTTTTACCTTATAAGAGAATAATTATAATCTGTCACAGAAAAGAGAGAAATACTTTATTTATCTATGCTGTCTAAATACATTAGGTTGCCATCTCACACAGCATACTTATCAATCCGTAATCGGACATATATAAATTACACATACATGGTATAATCAGAAAAACATTTTTTTCCCCTACAGTTTCCTTTTACAATACATTTCGGTCTGAACAACCAATAAAAATGTTTTAGTTCATTCATATTTTTCTTTCTCATTTCTGCTCCTCCAATTGCACCCTTTCACAATTTTTCAATTCACTCGATCAACAAATTCGCTCTCCGGAATTCACCCTCCTAGATCCTCTTCTGTGACCCGCTAAACAAATTCAATATTAGACGTTAATGTGAGATCAGACCATCATTCATAGTCACAGCAGTAGATCAGTTTACCAAGAACAAACAGATAGATACATTTTACGAGAATAAGACTAACACATAGATTAAAAGGAAAATATAATAAAAAAACCGGTTACAGGAAACACTTGAATGGATAAATAAGTTTAAAAAAACAAAAACAAAAAAATATATATATTAATTTAATTTAATAACCTTATTATATTAACCTTAAATTTGTAATATATGACTAATACCCATTATTGTTCAAATATTCAATCATACAGTATATACAGAAATATATTTAAAAAAACAAAACAGAAAACAAGAATACTCACTGAATTAAAAGAAAAAAAATCTAAAATAATAATAATAATAAAGAAATATTATGTAATGATTTTAAGGCCACACCTCAAAAATTGATGAGTATTAAAATATAGTGTTACACATTAAAGAGTATATTAAATCCTGCGTGAAATGAATAACATTATTAATTAATTCGGTCTAGTAGTATAGTGTTATTTATTTTTATTTTATTTTTTTTTAAATTAGCTATAACTGTGATACTGTTCTGTATATGAGTCTACAGTCAACACGAAAACGCGTTTCTAGAGATCCTAAAATGGTTACTAAGCAAATAATTAGTTTAATACAATACCACAACTTAACCAGGGAAAGGTATAGCATTGAGCTTATGGCCACACTAGTGTTTAATACATATCGGGAAAAAAAGTATTAAGAACAATAGGTCACAGTAGTTCTTCAAATTCAAAAAAGTAGACAAAAGTTTTTTTTTTTGTTTTTTTTTTTATCAGTTTGGCTTTTCATCTGTGATGTAATCGTGATAGGAGAAATCTATGGGGTAAGGGTTGCTAGCCCGTTGCCCCCGAGTCAGATGGAGGTGCCTCCAGGCACTGCCTCCTCACCTGTTGAGCAGATTCGATACTTAGGACTCCATCTTGACAAGAGACTTACTTGGAATCCACACACAAGACTGAAACGACAAGAAAATGCTCGTAGATTCCGATTGCTACAACACAATGATTGCTAGACAAACGCTCTAAACTTCCCATTCATTACAAAAAAATAGTATACACTACAATAATCAGACCAATTTGGACATATGGAATTGAACTCTGGGGCTCCACCAAACCATCAAATTCTTCCCGCATCCAATCGTTACAATCCAAAACCCATTAATTCTTAATCTTTCATCCTTAACAATCCCTGATAATTCTCCGAGGCGTCTGAAAAAAAGATGGCCACGGGACCTTCTAGTTTAAATTAATGTTTGAAGTATCACCAATGGGTGGTTCCTTCCCAAGATTTTCAAGTGTATATGAAACATACTACATATTTACCTATTGTATTATTTTGTACAGTTGTAAATTACAATAAATAAATAATTAAAAAAAAATCCATACAGTGACAATTTCTTCCTTTCTTATTATATTGTAAATTCAATGTTATTCATGATTACTTTATAAAATATCACTAAGATTATATTGATATACATACATACTATTGCTTCATGCATATATATACATCGGTTTCCCCTACATACTATAATATATATATTAGAAAAGGGCTCAGTCGAACAAGGAACTCCCAAGCCACATATTACTAGCTCGGTCCTTTATTATATCGAGAAGACATTTATCGTGACAAAGCCTTGGTCCCAAGGGCTCTGGCTGCAGGACATTTCTCAAGGCTCTGTCCAACGGGCTCACTGTTTTACGAGTCCCTGCCTTTCCAAGGCTGAACTTTTTATCCTTTCCTTCAGTGCATCTTCAGGACGAACTTTACCCTGATGATGCACTGTAAATGTTCCATTGGCTATATTGTTAAGACGAATAATTAGTAAACATATAGATGTAACAGAATTCACAATAATAAGGAATGTCTCCTAGGAAGTTGATTGGTCGAAGTTTGCCATGAAAAAATTATAATTTTGGTTCTAAAATATTGATACGAATTTTTCTTGTATTCAAACTAGTTAGATTGTGTAGGTTAAATGTAAAAAGAGATAAAATGTACAAATGATTTTGTAATAGTGGTTAGGGGTGATTACATATATAATTTAATTTAAATATAATCAAATATAATTTCATAAAATAAATTTTTATAATTGCCTTTAAAATACATTTAATAACAAATAAAAGCAAAGAAGATTATTTTTTACTATTTTAATGTGCCTGAAACTAGTTTATATAAATTATATACTAATTATTTCACCTATATTTTTTATTATGAGATGTAGATAGTTGACCGTAGATTAATGATTGGAGAAGTTTGTCGGGGGGTGCGGTCAGCAAAGAACAACATAAATAAACAAAACATAAAATAAATAATCAAGGCATAACATAAATAAATATGGTTTTGTTTATGTATGTTGTTCTTTGCTGACCGCACCCCTAGACAAACTTCTCGAATTATATTTTTTATTATATCTTAGTGATAATTTTTCCCGACTTGACATCGAAATTTATCTAATTTAGACTCACTACATTATGACTTAACTAAGGAATACTATATATTACTGATATATGTTCCAATACCTGGACAAGGTGGGATATCTTTCAAGGAACCTTTCACTGGGTCGAACACCTAGTGGGCGTTCTGTCACCTATGGCCAATGAGAGATTCGATTAAAAAAAAAGGTAACACCAAAGGCGAAGACGTCACTACATAATCGACACACACCACCCAAATCAACATTTATATGTATATATTAGGTAATAAGTTATAATGTAATAATCGCATTTTATGGCAAACCATTTGAGTGGATCATTTCAATCATTTTAATTACATAATTTATCAATCATTGTAAATGAATACTTAGTTCCTTTATGTAGTTTATTTACTATTAAATTACACAGTACTATCCCTTATTATATTATATGATTAATAATAATTTTTTTTTAATAAATTTTATAAATATAAAGATATTTAATTGGTAACTGGTTAACACACAAAAAGCCTCCGGAAAAGAATTCAATTATAATAATAAATTCGCAGGACACAATATAAATTAATTAATTAACTTATTTTTGTATAATTGCCTTCAGCGATTATCCTAGTATCCCGTCTAAATCCCGAGACAGTACATTACCTATGCTAGAATTATGAAATTTTGCTTTTTAAAATTTATATCTCGGAATCATATATTAGCAACTTTACTCTACTTTAAATTATGTTCTATTATGTTTTCTAGTGCTTGGATGACAAAGGAAGCAACAACGTCGATATCCACACGCTAGATTTGTTCTTTTGACTTTTGTTCGCTATTACCTTCGATTTGACCTATTTTATTATAAAGAAGAACAAAATAAAAACAAGTGAAATAAATGGAAACTAAAATCTGAGCAAAGTGGTGAAAGATAAAAATTCATAGAAATGGGCCTAACTGTAAATTCAACTTTTATTCAAGCTGTTCATCAAAACTTTAATTACCCAAACATTTGCCTCTTTATAAACTCATATTTGTGCTGTGTTTAATACAAACATTTTTAATGTTAACGAACAAGATTTAAAACAAATTATTTACACCAAACGAATAGAATTTTAAAATATACAATCTTTAAATGGAGTTAAATATAGAATCTTAAGATTGAGGATTTTTTAAAAATAATCAAAACACAGAGAGTACAAACATTTATCTGTTGGAAGATCTAGAACAATGCGAACTGAACACAAACGTATGGAAGCAGCACAACTTCATTTTGATTTGTGCCTAAAAACCAACACTGAAAATTTGCCCTTGCGCATGTGCGAACTGGCCTAAGTTTGGCAAACGTGTACTTTAAGGTACAATTATATTAAACCTTAGTTATACCAGTTTTAACTTATAGAGAAGAAACTTAGAACCCGACTACTACATAGATAAATTTGTCGGGGTTGTCTTGTCTTAGGCGGTTCTCCAGCCTGATATACACTTTACAGAAGGCCCACGACAAGGCGTATTCATTAATAGGTTAGAAAGGAAGGCCGTGCCAGGGGATGAGCCCTGGACACTGACTAGGTAGAGGAGGTCTAGGTGAGAGAGTTTGAGGCAGAGTAACAGTTGCCGAGATGAAGCGGACGGACTAGAGCCGGGGAGAGACGGGAAATCACACTGGTTGCCGAGATGAAGCGGACGGACCAGTGTAACCGTTAAGAATTAGGTTACAATCTTAGTTACCGAGATGAAGCGGACGGACTAAGATTGCTGGAGAAAGGGAGAGGAGATAGGCCATCGTCTAAGGTGAGTATAATAAAAACCAACTCTTACGAGAATAGATTAGCAATGAACTTCTCTATCTCAAGTAGAGTGTAAGCCACTAGTGCTATGATAAGACCCAGATAAAGGCTTGATTTAACATTCTTCTTTAAATGATGTTCTATTAGATTTTCTTGTGTTGTTTCTCGTGATTTTTAAAGATATAGGGCACCAAATAGTTCTTTATATGATAATTCCTCTACCTTTACTTGGTAAACTCATCAATTTCTATTAGTAATTATAGATAGTTTGCATTAATGTAATCCAAAAATGGGGTGAAATAACTGATTTTTCTCTCCTCTTGACCTCTTATACTATATGGGAATCATTACTCAGCAGCGGGCGAATCTTGGCTTCCTTTACGATATTGCTTCATTGGTCGCTGTCCATTGCTTTTTCTCTCCATTTTGTGACTCCTAAAACATTTATTTTTTAAATTCTTATTTAACTATGTTTTTCACAGTTAATCTATTTTAGTTGTTTGTATATTTTTTAGTCCTGATGAATCCCTGCAACATGAAGTAACATGCTTACATTAAATAGTTTATTAATATTTTAGTTTTTTTTTTTTTTTAATCGAACCCGGACATCTTTCTTTTATATATCACACACGGTCAACCAACAATATTCTAATATCATTATTTATATTAAGAATAAATAAATACATTTTTTTTTAATCCGATCCCTCTAAAACAGAAAAAACCCTAAATACTTATTACGTATGGTTACATAATTCAAACTGAATATTACCTTTTTCTATCAGTGGTAAATGAAGATATTCGGTGAATTACTTATCTTGTTGTTTTATTGAGACCGTTCCATCTGAATACTACTAGAAAATATGAGGGACCTCCTCACGTTGATTAAGCAGAGAAAAAAAATAAAACCGTTAATATTTAAAGACAAGAGATAATGTTAAATAATAATAAAAAAAACTGTCAGAAGTCGAAAGAGTAGGGGCGGGTAGTGCATGAGAAGAAATAGTGGGTATATATTCCTTCCTCATAAAAAATAAAACAAACAAATTACAAATATATACAATGGAATGTACATATGCTGGCGATTGAAAACTTCTTGTATTGCCAGCATTGCATTATAAGATAGATTGCTGAAGACGTATTACGTTTTAATTGTCGTCGTGATAGCATGTGTTTGCCTGAAGCTCATTAATATATTTTCTACTTAATAAAGGTTCTCTATACCTCTGACACGAACCGTAACGTAAACAGGAATACACAGGCCCAACCACAGTTTGTTAGGGCTGTATCGAATTAGCAAATTGGCAAGCGATAATTGTTGTTGCCAGAGCCCTTGTCAATTATCGATATTATTCAATAATCACAATCGATATCTGCATAACGAATGTGGCAATTAGTTTCTTTCCCTTCATCACGCCCGGTTATAAATATATTTTAATCGCTCTGCCATTTGTTAAGTTAATCGATTAACGGTTATTCGTGGTGCTTATCTTGGAATAATTTACTTCTAAAAGCTAAGCCATTTTTAATATTGATATAGTGAAAATCAATTTTATTTTATAGGAGGGTGAAGGCCAAGGAAGTTGCTTTGGAACTGAGAGAGTAAAAGCTAAAATTTTACCACCATTCTGGGACGTTTTCCGGTCTGGAAAATATTTTTCGACCCTTTTACTAAACAATTTTAGAGAACTGATTTATCTGATAAGGGTTTTTAGGCAATTTTTATTATAATAATTCATTTAAATAATATATTATCATAATTTTCTCAGATTGAAGTAGGTTCTGAAACTGGAAATAATAACAGAATAAATAAAAAACCTTTGCCACCATTTTTGACTTGCCAAGTTGTGAAAAATATTACTTGAAATTTGCCGTTTCACCAAACATTGTTCGAAAACTGATCTATCTCATGGGGGTTTATAGGCAATTTTTAGTATCATAATCTATTTAAGTAATGTTTAATCACACTTTTTGCAGCTTGAAGTGGGTTCTCAAATTAGAAATTTTTAAACTTTACAGGTTTTACAAACACTAATACTACGTTTTAATTTTCGATTCCCGTTCAGCGTTCAACAATATAACATGTAATACATTTTGATTTTTATTTGAATAGTTTTTTTTTTTTAGAAGTTTATTTTTATTTTAGAAGAAACGGATGGATTTATACTTTGTATTCTAATATTTAAATGCAGGAATAACGGTCAGTGGGGATTATTTGGTTGGCGTCGCCTAGCAACTGTTCAACAATCTACGACCTTATATCAGCTGTCTAGTCACCATTAGTAGTTCGTCTAATTTTTTTACTAGACCCTGCCTGCGAGAATTATGTTTTTTAACACCATATTTATTAACTAATTTGGGAATTAGTTAGTGTCTTCGCAGACATGGCAGAAATTATTGGAGTTTGGCTGGAATGTGATCCTCCGCCTACCCAGTTCACCTGACCTTGCACCCACAGATTTTCACTTATTTCGGGCTCTTCAAAACTCTCTTAACGGGAAACACTTTAATTCGCCCGAGGACTGCAAAACGCACTAGAGGAGTTCATTGCGCAAAAATTTGAGAAGTTCTGGGAGGACGGAATTAAAAAATTACCTGTAAGACAACATGTAATAGATCAAAATGGGTCATATATAATTAATTAAAAATATTTAAAAGAAACTGAACTTTTTATTGAAATCACCAGTAAAAAATGCAACGAACTTATTTTGCAACCCAATATAATAGATCCCATTGAGTTCATGAACATTGTGGTGATTAATTTTAAGATTTGAATACTGAATACATTTAAGAGCCAGTGCAGACATGGGACAACCAACTTTTGACCAATTTGGAATCTTCTTCGGATCAGCCAATCTGTTTTTTGCTTTTTTCTCTCCCTAAAACTTCCCTTTAAAGACTACTCCGATTTGAGGTGGCTTTGACTAACGTTTTTGATAATATCTGATTTAGTAAAGCTGATTTCACAGATTTTTAAAAGAATGGTAGGACTTTTTTTTTGGTTAATAATGCTGTGTTCTAGTAGCAGATTTACTTGTGATGCCAGGATAATCGCTGAAGGCAATTATTATTATTATCATTATTACCATTTATTCATTAATTAAAATTATTCATTCATTATTATTATCATAATTTCCATTTATTCATTATTATTACGGCGCATAATAAAATATCAAATCAGAATTTCAAAACGAATATCAGAAATTAACCACTACATGCACATTTATTATTCAAATGAAAA
>NW_027112436.1:8291-16851 GCF_000696795.3 Halyomorpha halys | reverse complement strand
TTAATAAACGACATATTGTTGAAATCATGGCTAATTCCTCGATACATAGCAATAATATCAATGTTAAGTTATGGTAAGTGATAGCTGGTTGGTGGTAAAACATGGTAACTAACAAAGATGACTTTTTTTTTTCCCTTCCCTTGCCATCTCTGGCATACAGGGTGCGGGAGCAGTGGGGTAGTGCGCTGGGGTTTGCGATGTTTTGTGATAACAAAGATGACCGTCAGACGCAACTGTTTCTTAATAATAAGAAAATTAAATCTAATATTTTAATTTTTTTATTTTTTATTTTATTTATTTATTGATATTTACAACTGTATAAAAAATACAACCAGTAAATTTGATCATAATGACATAATGATATGATACAGGATGTAGAGAAACTACCCAGTAGTAGAACTCTAAAAACAGTTTACAATATAAGGTCACGAGGCCATCTTCTTTTCAGACGCCTCGGAGGATTGCCAGGAATGGAAGAGGAAGCAAGGTTAGAAACTTATTTTAAATTTCAATAATAGTTTTGACAAAATCTCTTATGGTAATAGCAATGCTGAAGACCAAGACTACGGTCTAGTGTATGAGTGAGAAACAACCACTAGGTCTGTTACGACAGTATCCACTGTAGTAGCAGCATTGTTGGTGTTAGGTGATATTTTATAGTATATGTTGTAGTGGAAGTAAACGTCGTTACAAATAAATAAGTTTCGTTTATTTGTGCATCTTGCTGACCAGATCTCCGACCATCTTCTTCACATATCAAAATACGGTCTTCTATCAACACCTTGCTATGTATGAAGACATTAGCCATTATTACAACAATATGTCAATTATTAAGGTTTTTTGCCATAAGTCCCTATACCTGTTCAGGTAGGAGCCTCTCGAGTTTACTGCGTCCCTGGATATGAACAGATCTGTGTTTAGTTTGCCACATTCCATGCCGTCGAGAGGAAGACTTAGACGGGAGAGGACCAAGCTTCAGAAACCGGAGCGGAGCAAGATGCACTTCGACCAGACGAAGTTGTAAGAAAGGCTACGAGACCTGGACATCCCTTATGAACGAGACAACACCTACGGATCTACATCCCACGGTGGTATATATCATTCAAATCAACAGCTATAAGCATAAATTAAACAATAAGCAATAATGTAAGAATCATGTTTTATGGCAACCATTTATTTGAATCATTACAATTATTTTAATCATAGCAATAAATTGTAAATAAATACTTAGTCTCTTTATTTAGTTTACATACTATTATATAACCCAATATACCACCCCTTTATATATTTTATAATTAATTGGTAAATTGGTAAACATACAACAAGCCTTTGGAAAAAAATCCAATCATAATAATAGTGTTTTAGGACTAAATATATAATTAATTAATTATCTTATTTTTGGATAATTGCCTTCAGTGATCATCCAGGCATCCGGATTAAATCTCAAGGCAGTACATAACAACCTAATTAATTAATGTTTCTACTCGATAGTATATCGCTCTCTAATATGAAATATTTGATTATGATAAAACTTCTAACATAATTCAAAAATTATAAAAAAATAACGTACCTACTTTATCTTGAGGTATTGGCTCGTTGCTGCCTATTTCTAGAATCTTGCTATAATGCATTTAAGATAGTAATAAAAGAAAATTATTGCTTGTGTTATGTGCTTATCTCGGTCTGAACAAGATAGTAATAATAAAGAAAATCTACTACTAAATATAATAGCAATATAACATAACATAATAGGAAATCTTGACAAAGGTAAAATAAAAAAAAGAAGACAGGTCTGGATAAGATTAGTAGTTTAATTCCCCAGGTCTCCTGCCCGATGAATTTTATTACTCTCTCCTATAAAGTACCCTATATGATTTTTATTACCCCTTACTCTCCCTATCTGGAGGGTGGCCTGGATCACACCTTTATGGTATATTTCCTCATTTTCCATCGTATAATATAGTTTATTGGTATCGCATTAGAGCGCCATCCCTACTCTGGGATGTCATTACGGTACCGCCTCTTCGGGTCTTCTTGGTTATAGGAAATCTAATTTAGAATAAGTTCTTCAGAACATAAAACCTTAAAAACGTAGAACCAGGATCCGTCATTTTAATTTTTCGTTTTACTTACGTAAATCTCGAATAAATAGTTTGGAGACGAAATGAGATCGTAAAAATTTACGCAAGTTTTTAAAGAAAATCTACGTTGTGAGGTCACCTTAATCCAAATTAATAATTATCACAAAATGGCCTCTGTGTGTGAACAGCCTAGCATAAAAACGAAAATGTACAGAACTAAAACTATATATTTAAGATGGTTATATGCCTAGGGTACATATAAGGTTGGTATAATCCTGGGGTGTATACGTATATACTTATATAAGGTGGGTATATGTCAATTTTCGATCAAATCGACTGGCCTTAATGCCACTATATATTTTTTATTGTGTAATATTACATTCTGTCTTATATTTGGACAAGAGTGATAAGGGCCATAGCGCTCGTTCACACCGTATTTCCAAATATATAAATTAAAGAATAACAAACTAAAAAATAGAAGAGAAAAAAAATTATTTTAACTTTAAGTAAAATAATTCTTAAACACAATCAGTCCTATTTACAGTATTTACATTCAGCCTGAGGAACTCCTAACCGAGCTCTCCCTTCCATTTATGGAGGAAAGAGCAGAAGATCCCAATTTCTTTCTCAACCACGTCACCCGTATTAAAGCCAGTGGAGGATGAGTAAGGGCGCCAGCCGCAAACGCTCAAGACTTGAGTTGAGAATCTGGGAGTTACAAGAACTTTGATATAATTATTTCCAATAATCTCAGGGACACTACGATTTCAACCTTCGGTGAGGCCCTTTTTAAATAATCGATTTTTCACTTTTTTTTCAATGAACTTAAAATCTGCTAGGTCTTATCCTCACTAAATCAGTGAGACAGGACTTAGAGGCAGAATTTTCAAAAGAATTCCTTCAAGTGCCTTTAATTTTATTTAGATGAAATAATTAGAAACGAGTAAATATTTTTTTTAATAATTTATTTATTGATATATACAACTGCATACATATATACACATCGAGTAAATTTGCTGTAGGTGATATTATGACATTATAAAAACATGTGGAGAATCTACCTATTGATAGAACGCCAAAAACATTTCTAAAGGAGAAGATCTCGAGACCATCTTCTTTTCAGACGCCTAGGAGGATTATTAGGTAGTGAAGGAGAAGCCAGGTTAGAAACGAGTTAGTTTGGGTGGTTGGGAAATTTTTCATGGAAGGATTGGTATCTGGTTCTGGTCAAATCGGCAACATAGGGGACATTGAGGCCCTGATGGATGATTTGATCTGTGACAAAGTAAGGAACATTAAGGATTTTACGAAGGATTTTGGACTGTAAGGATTGGATTCTGGAGGAATTAGATGGTTTAGTGGAACCCCATAGCTAGAAAATAAAAACAAAAATATGATTTCCAACTTAAAAACACATTTTAAAAAAGAAAAGTTGTTATATAAACGTATTATATAAACCATTGAAAAGATTTAAGGAAGAATAATGTTTAACGTCTAAAGCTAAAGAAAATAATGGGGAATGCCTGAAATGTCACAGCAACTTTTTCGTTATATTGTTATTTTGTGTAATAGATGTAATCGATTTAACAATATGACAAGACTTAAATGTTAATATTCAAAAACTTATCCTATAAAATAATTTACGATCTCTTATTTTTATTATTGATATGATATGAATTTCTATGAACTATGAAAGAAATTAATTTTTAACTAAATCAGAAAACGATTTCCAAGCAACCACATAAAATATACTGGAATATCGGGGATATCCGAAAGCCTCAGATATTATTCTACAGAACATTTTTTTTCCTCTTTTTTTCGGCTAGCTCTTGGCTTCTAAATCTTTGGCCGCCCGAACCAGCCTTCTCCACGCCTGCCTTTATTGGGCTACTTGCTACATGTAGCTTTTTCATCTTTGTTGATTCTGTCTACCCATCTGTTTTTTCGCCTTCCACCTGGTCTCCTGCCTATTATACTGGCATTCATTTTTGTGTAGAGGAGTCCTGATAGATTGCTTCGAGCCACATGTTCTGCCCTTACTTTCATATCATGAGTCATTGACTGACCAGTCTCTGCAATCAGGTCACTGTTAGTTCTCCTGCATGTGTTAAGGCTCTGATCCCAGGTCATCCCTGTAATTGTACGGAGGATTCCATTCAAATCTCCCAATCCTGCTTCCCGGAACCCAACTTAGTAATAAAACATTTATCCCATGCATACTGCAAAGTGGAATTACGATAGCTTTAATGTTTTTTTTTTTATTTATAAACCTAATATACGTTTACACCATTGCAATAACTTTTTTTCCTTTAATTTTTATTAGTCTTCACTTTCATCATTTAAAAAAAAAATATCTTCAATGATAAGCAAGATATACCAATTTTTTAAAACTAATTTTACTCCGCAACGCGGATAACTTTGCTACATACTTTTTTATCATGGGTTTGTAGGATATAAATGACGTTGTACCATTTCCACCAGTTTTTCCATTCCTAAGAGGTTGTAGAAGGTTTCACAACGTAGAAAAAAAAATATTAAGGGTAATTTAAGAAAATGTTACTAATTAGGTTTCTCTGTTTGAATAGGCTTTTCATGAACCTTTAAAGAAAAGAATATAAACACAAAATATATTTTTTTTGTTGAAAATATAAATTTTCATTTTCAAACGGGAGAACCCTAGAAACATTTCAAAGGACATGTCAGGAACAAATTCACTCGCTTATTTCTTGGCCTTACATGAACAGCTTCTCTTGAATGTACAAGTCTTTTTTGTTAGGTACAATTCCTGTAGGAACTATACCTTCTTATTTCTTCTTGTAGACAGGAGGTATTTCATACCCTGCTGTCAGGTAAAACGATTTAAAACATGGTCAATTTGAGTAAATAAGTTTGTACCATAAACACCCCGGGAATAAAAATAGTGCACTGCTGGTGTACTAAACCCACCCCATAAAACGCACATGTTTTAGCACTTAATTAATGTAAAATCGTAGAGTAACATTTTCTGTTATCTATAATCGGGATCTACTTCAGAATAATATTATTAACAACGAAACATTACTCGCATTAACACTCCATAACCAACAACAGAAATTTAGAAGATTATTTCGAATGTTATGTTATTGCGAAGTTACAAAAAAAATCCATAGGATTAAGAAAATGAAATTATGTGGCTATGGCAACCTTTACGGTAATATTGAAAATTAAAAAAAAACAAATATATTTAATATTCCTATGTTTTGTTATAAATATATGAAATGAAATGAAATAGCTCTTTATTTATGCAATAAATTAAAATCATTACAGACTACAATATCAACATTTAAAGAAGATAGAGAGAAAAAATAAATGTATATATATAATAGTTGACAAAACATCAACTTCTATCAATTTTGTTTCCATCTTTCTGTATGCTTTCTTGCATAGGTCTTCCCTTTTGGGAGTTTGGGAGTGAGCACTTCCCGGGGTACCGGCCCTATTGGGAGGCGAGTTCTTTCCATTTCTTCTTCCAGATATCCATGTCCCAAGCAGCTCTCCACCAGAGGGGTCCTGCCATCATCTTGAACATATCGCTCCATCTTTTCTTTTGATGTCCTCTTCTTCTTTGAAGGTCGTATGGAGAGCGTAGGAGATGCCCTGCCCATTTCCATTTGCTCATGCTTTTCATCTTCAGTGTATTAGTGAGAGCTGTTTTCTTTCTGGATCCAAGAATTTTTTTTTCCTCACATTAATAATGCTTCATCCTATATTATTTTGCCACACCTGTAATTTCCCCTCCTGAGCTGTAGTCAGTGACCACGCTTGGTATCGATAAGTGACCACTGGGCTAATACAACTATCGAAGACCGATGTAAATATATAAGAAGATTTAAATATTACTTGTAGCTATTAGTTGTCGCTCTTGATTGCCTAATATATTAATTTTAATGAATCATAATGGTACAGCACTATCATTACATTAAAAAACTGACATACTCAGATTATTTAGGTAGAAATGGATGCAAGAAATTTTAATGATCTTAGCGTATCTGTAATCATCGTTATTTTGTTGCACAGTTGGGCAAATATTATTCAAATTATGAGAGACGAATACTTTTTTATTCGTGAATTTTCTACTCGAATAATCAATTATTCGTACAAAACATATGATTAACCATCCGATTACTCTTTTATTCGTCATTATTTTACACGAATAATCAATTATTCAGGCAAAGTAATTCGAATAACCATTTGAATACTTTTACATTTGTCCATTTTATAGAAAAATAATCTCTTATTCGAAAAAATTAAATGATTAACCACCCGAATACATTTGTATTTGTATAAAGACGACATTTTTTAATGCTACACATTTTCTTACAGCTATACATAGATATATTTTATGATCGCGTATATATAATTAAAAAAATAGTAAATTAGTAAAAAAATAAGTGAATTAAAAAAAAAGTCAAATTTTTATTCGAATAATTTTTTATTCGATTGAAATTGTATTTTAAATATTCGAATAAAAATTATTCGGATTGTTTAGTCGTATTTTTATTCCAATAAAAATTCATTCTTCTCTCGTCAATGAAATACAAAATTCAAATACAAAAATATTCCTCTCTTGTCAATCGATATTTGGCCCACCATATTTGGTGGAATTTTATTTTATACGTGGTATCATTGATTACAAAGGAAGATGCTGATTGGTCTGACTTAGAATCTGTATAGATTATAAATAATTTCGACATGTTTTTGAAGAAAACAAGAAAAGTGGAATTATATTTAGTTCAGTAGGTATTCAGCTTAGTATTATTCCGAATCTAATAAAGGTATTTATTCCGAAGTATAAAACAGTCTTTTGAATGTTTACATTTATGTAGTTCCACATCTGATGGCTTTCATAAACATCAAACCTCAATCACCTCGGTTGTTTTGAACTCAAAACGGTAAACATGGCACCATGTAAATTTCTTACAATAAAAAAAAAAAATGTTTTGTTCGGAAATCAAACGAGAATAGGCAGACTTGAATCTTGGATATTATGAAAAACGAGTTTTGCTTATTATGAGCCGATGGACTATAATAACATAGAGCGTCCAGCGGGTTTTTAGACACTGCTTGTTCACCAGCTCAAGCATTACTTTGTAAATATTTTTACGAGAAGATGGTTGGGGGTGCGGTAAAAATAAAACACAAATAAATTTGTGTAACTTATTTAATCGTGTCAACGTTTCTGCTAGAATTTCTAGCCTTCAACAGGGCTAAGAACAGAACAAGATAACCAATGAATACAGAAAATAAAAAATAAATTATAAACAGAATGACAAACTAAATCATTTTACAGAATGGAATTAATAAAATAAAAATGAAGTTATATAATGCAAATAAATATGAATATATTAGTTATTAATAATTTAAAAATTAAAATTATGGAAAGAAAAAGAAAATTGAGAGAAATAGAATATATGTAACCATAATAAGAGATAAAAAGCCAAATATAAGTAAAGTTTAACAAAAGAAATGAATAGAAAAAAATATTTTTAAAAACAACCATAATAATATATGGTGAACATAACTAATGACGTGGGTAAGGAAAATTGAGAAAAGAAGGGGTGGTAGAATAAAGATAGGGAAAAAGAGAGAAGAAAACGAACCTATTAGCTTGAAATCTAACCGCCAAGTGGTATTCTGCGCCGAGAACGACCAAACTATATTATTAAACAAAAAAAAAGTCCTATCATACTTTTAAAAATAAAGTTATATTACGCAAAGAAGTATGAATATATTAGTAATTAGAAATTTAAAAATTAAAATTATCCTTGATGCTCCTTATTACGTCACAAATAAACTCATTCATAAAGACCTTAACATCCCTTTCGTTGCAGATTTGACCCAAAACAGATATGCGTCTTTTTATTCCAAACTCCTTAACCATCCTAACCCATTAATTCTTAATCTTTCATCCTTAACAATCCCTGATAATCCTCCGAGGCGTCTGAAAAGAAGATGGCCACGGGACCTTAGTTTAAATTAATGTTTGAAGTACCACCAATGGGTGGTTCCTTCCCAAGATTTTCAAGTGTATAAGAAACATACTACATATTTACCTATTGTATTATTTTGTACAGTTGTAAATTACAATAAATAAATAATAAAAAAAAAAATTACGGAAAGAAAAATAAAATTGAGAGAAAGAGAATATATGTAACCGTAATAAGAGATAAGAGAGGCAAAATATAAGTAAAGTTAAACAAAAGAAATGAATAGAAAAAAAAAATTGAAACAACAATAATAATATATGGTGAACATAACTAATATCGTGGGTAAGGAAAATTGAGAAAAGAAGGGGGGAGGGGGGTAAAATAAAGATAGGGAAAAAAAGAGAATAAAACGAAACTGTTACCTTTTTTTCTTTTTTTTTTTTTATACCAGATCGGCCTGGTGGGCCTTACCTGGTTCGTATAACTTATATTATATATATTTTTTAACAGTTG
>NW_027112436.1:2451-5506 GCF_000696795.3 Halyomorpha halys | reverse complement strand
CAATTGGCTATTTCTTATGAACCAAGGAGCATTAACTGCGATTCTTAGGACTTTATTTTGAAAAGATTGTAGTTTTTTTTTCTTTTCGTGAAGGATGCCCCAGACTTCACAGCCGTACATCAGCAGTGGCCTGAGGATTGTTTTAAATATAAGAACAGTTGTTTCTGGTTTTGGTTTGGAATTTCTGTTTAGGATAGGATATAGCATTGCTAACCTTGCATAAAAACCTGTTACCTTGAAATCTAACCACCAAGTGGTTTCTGCGCCGAGAACGGGCAAACTCCAATTAATAAATACGTTACAAGAATGACTAAGTGTTTTTTTAGAGGAGACGTTACAAGTGGGTAAAAAATAATTAGTAAAATGTAGCAAATTCAATTAATTAATTGTAAATATTTTTATACTCGTTTCAGCGTTAAGATTCCTGACAGAAAATATAAATTATGGTTCTTAATACAAGAAAAAAATTCCCTATGAAGGTATGCTTGTTAACGCTGTGTTTTGGAGATAGCAGTATGTGGAGAAGTTCATATCAATGTAATCGTAGCATATGTTAACTATGTCTATCGACTATAAGTAATTATCAGAAACTCAGTATATTTATAAAAGAATAATAATTTAATTTATTTAAGCTGGAATAAATATAATGAAGCTAAAACTATCCAATTTAACAGGTTATTAAACAGAAGATAAGAGACAGGCGATAAGGGAGCGTTTAGGACAGAGTAATCAAGAAGGCTTCTGAGCCCCCGGTTAAATATGGCCGCTATCCAATTCCAGTCAATCTGATAATTCCAGGATATAGTTTTCTTAATTATATTAATTGTTATTATATAATTGTTATTATATTAATTGTAATTGTATTTGTAGTATTCAGCAGAGCATTGGTGCTATTATTATTTTTTCAAAAAAGACTGAAAAGACAGGAAACTGCACAAACGGTCTAAACTTCCAATTAATTACAAAAAACTGATCTACATGACAATAATAAGGCCCATCTGGACATACGGAGTTGAGATTTGGGGCTCCACTAAACATTCGAATTCCTCTCGTATCCAATCTTTACAATCCAAAAACCTTCGTAAAATCCTCAATGCTCCTTATTTTGTTACTAATAAAACCATCCATAAAGACCTAAATGTTCCTTATGTAACCGATCTAGCCCGAACCCGATATTATTCCTTCCATAATAAACTCCCTAACCACCCAAACCCACTAGTTTCTAACCTTGCTTCCTCTTCCATTCCTGGCTATCCTCCGAGGCGCCAGAAAAGAAGATGGCCTCGTGACCTTATATTGTAAACTGTTTTTAAAGTTCTACTACTGGGTAGTTTCTCTAGATCCTGTATCATATCATTATGTCATTATGATCAAATTTACTTGTTTTATTTTTTTTTATACAGTTAAATGAATATTTTTTGTTTTTTTCTTGAAAATATATTATCATCCTGAATATGCAGTGCCCTTATATATATGACATATATAATAACTGTAATACTTAGCAATAAATTAAGAAGAAATAATCTTTTCGAATAAGCAATTAATTCTTTATAGTCGTCGCCTTTATCTGAAATGAGTAAATAAATGCAACTTTATCCGCATGAGAGCGCCACGGGCAGCTCTATCTTTATAAACGTCAGATTGGGATGGGATTTACATTTCAAATGAAGCATCCAGTAAATATGCCTTCAATAAGAGAATTTCAGATGGAAATTTTCATTTGTAAACATCTTTATGTAAAGAAGTCTAACTGTAGGAGACCAGATCCAAATGAAACTGGATTTGAAATAGTGATTCAGTTTCTATCAGTAATTCTTGTTAAATAGATAAAATACCGTCTCATTATAACAAATTTGAACATATTTATAACTTTCGGTTCCTGAAACATTCATTATTATAAAATATAATTTAGTCCACATGCCTTTACTTTTGTTTTGTAAAGCATTTGACTACGAGGATAATTTAATTATAGAAATAACAATAAAGGGACACTATCTATTGATAGTAAATCCAACTAGCACCGGCACTACCTATGAAGGAAAGGAGTGACTGTTGACTAGCAGAACTAATCCTGAACCGATCGGGAACTGCAGACTTTGCAGAGAGCAGTCTTACTCAATCACGAGCCCTGATCGTGGAAGGATGCCTAGCTAAGTAAGCAGCTCCAAGCATGGAAGAGGGAGTACACATATTGGAGGCCGGCATCCAGGTCTCGGCAACAACAACAACAACACAGGTGCACTTGGGTGGGTTACGAAAATCGCTAATATGAAGGTTCATTAGCAGATTTGCGGTTGAATGGACCTTAACCACCCAGGTTCTACGAAGCCCTACTCTCACAACATTCGAAAAATATGCACGCACCCATTCGCGCATTTCAGTTATGCTAGACTCCACCCTTTCCAAGTGTTTCCCGATTACATCTTCAAGGTCCTGGGCACTCCAAGCGTGAGGAACCCTGCAAACGTCTAGTTCTGGTCTCTCCTCTTTCCCAGGTCTACTTTGAATCCTTTAGAGTTTGGGCTAACAAGGACTGTTTGGGCCTTTGTTAGGTTGACGTTACCACAACCACAACCACAACCACGTCCTTCAGCTCTTTCTCTTCATATACTGCAAGGGTTCCACCCTGCATCAACTTATCATAAAATAAGTAGGAGCCTTATCCAGTTGCTGATTGACAGGACGGCTTGCAACTCTACTTAAAATCTCCGAGAAGGTAAGTTTCCTTCTAACCACAATTGCCTTATTATGTTCTTCTACAGATTTTTCAGTGATGTCCTCTCTCGCTGGATCATATTACCTCCTACGAAGGCCATTGTGGCTGTGAACATGTTTCATTACACCTTTTCTTTTCTAGCTTATTTTTTTTTTTTTTAATAATTTATTTATTGATATTTACAACTGTATACACATATATACAACAAGTAAATTTGCTGTAGGTGACATAATAACATGATAAAAACATGTGGAGAATCTACCAATAAGATTTCTAGAGAAGAAGATCTCGAGGCCATCTTCTTTTCAGACGCCTAGGAGGATTATTACGTAATGAAGG
>NW_027112436.1:0-1696 GCF_000696795.3 Halyomorpha halys | reverse complement strand
AATATTTTAACAAAGTCTATCCACGTCTACTTTATTTTTTAGACTTATCTCCATTAAATTTCCACAACTTTATCGACGAAAGACAAAAAAATCATGGTAAAACAAAATTTTTATCCAAAAAAAATTTTTTTTTATATGGTGGTTTCCTTCACCCAAAGTTCAGCTGTCATATTGCCATAATGCATAAAAAGTATCAAAAGAACAAGTGCATTGATTAATCGGAAGGGACCTATACACTTACAGAATAACGCCAGACCTCCTGTTTTACGACGGACAATGAAGAAACTACACTTGCCTCCTGCAGGTTTCCATATGTTCAGAAATTTTGAAAACTTAAAACTAACGCATTTTCTGACTTCATTTCTTCACAAAAACAAAGTGGATTCCACATGACAAAAGGCGTCGGTCAGTTCAGTGGTAAAGTATCGACGAAAGACGTTTAGCATGTGTCCCAAAACCGAATTTGCATTCAATAAAATTATTGCTTTCAGTTTAGCGTTCAATGACAGGGATATTTTATTTATTCTTTTTACTTCAGACTTCATGTTTCACGACAGGCAATGAAGAAACGAAACGAGTTATGTTACGAAGTCCTTCCACACCCACTTTGTATGGCAGTTAAGTCTGGGGAGCGGCATCCTTTACTAAAAGGAAGAAATTACATTATTTTCAAAATGAATTTCTAAGAATTGCAGTGAATGCTACTTGGTTTAAATAAATTGCCAATTGTATGGGGAATTATAAATGGATATAATAGTTAAAGGAGTAGTGACTTACAACTTGGGAAACCCAACCACAACCCGCAGACCTAAGCACGGGCTGATGTAGGGCATCCTGTTATAAGTTATATATTTATCAGTTCTGTTATCTGTTTGTTTTTTTCTCTTTATCTTTTTCTTAAATTAAATTTTGTTTTCTTAGAAAACGATTATTTATTTTGTTAAATCTATAGACATCATTCTTTTTTTATTAACTTTACTGTTATATTTTATTAAGTATTATTATTTTATCTTATTCTTTTTATTTATAACGATGTAAATAGTTAAGTTTGTCTTTTGTACGAAACTATACCCCCCCCCCTCTCCCAAAATCAATTGTTAAAATAAAATGTAACTCTTATCTTAACCTGATTTTGTACTAAATAAAATATGGCATCAATACCAAATCAAAATTATCATGTTTCTAAGATTTATTTACGCTATGTCTGCTTGCAGTTAATGATCCGCGCAGATCGGACAACTGGATGTATAATAACTCGATTACAGGGATTAACTCTTTTCCAATAATCAAAGTTTGTATATTATGAAATAACTCACACATACATCCATTACGAACTCCTTCACAAGACCTGTAATTACTACTTACTTACTTCCTGCTCTCCTTCTGTTTTGCCCACCATTATCCTTGGGAAAGTTGTGCGTCATCAATGTAAATAGATAGATCCACTGCAGATTGGGAAGAGGGGAAGGAATGCCGCGGTATTTTAATCGGCAACCAGATGATAGATGAAACAAAACGCTTTATCGGAATGTTTTATCTTGGCCGCAATCCCGCCAGAGGCCGCCCTCAACCATATATCAACACTAAATCACTTTAGAAAATGAAGTGAGCTCTTTGTCAACGAACACTGGCAAAGACTTTTTTTCAATTGTATCTTTTTCTGAAAAGAAAATTATAAGAGTCCGTAAGTAAAACA
>NW_027112435.1:6955-9092 GCF_000696795.3 Halyomorpha halys | reverse complement strand
AATAAAAAATAATTTTAAAGAAAACAGATATAAGTAATTACTATAATTGGAATCGAACAGTTAACTCAAGATCATTACTTACCGAACATATCAAAAACAATGTACATTATAAAATTTATAGGCATTCAATAAAGATTCATTAGTAAAGAAAGCTCATGAATTTTTCAATACAGATATAATTTTACATTAAAAATTTAATATTGATAAAACTTGAAAACTATTTTTTCCGTTATTTATTTATAATAAACAAAAATAACAAAGCTTTTTGTCAAAAAAAATCGTATTGATGACAAATACTGTGTTAATGTGTAATTTATGAACATTTTGTACTGAATTATATTGTAAAATCGTTTTTGCATAGAATAAGAGAAAAGAAAAAACGTGAAGTAATTTACTTTAAAAAATGACATTGCTGTATAACTGAAAATTTATTTTATATATATTTCTTACGTATCTATTTTGTTTTTATTTGTCAACTTCTTTTTTCTTGTATAGTTATTTCTTTTAAATTTTTGAAAATTAAGAGGGTTTATGTTGCAATAAATTTAAAGTAATCAAATATTTACAATGAGAATAATAGATAACTAGATTGGAAAGACTTACCTGTCGTTCGGATTACCAGAAAAGAGACGGCGAAAATCTGGAGCAACTGCCGGCTCCATTCTTCTTTCGATAACTAGAAAACAAGTTTATTGCCATTTAAATAAATATTATTATAGTATAAATAGTAGATCCATCACCTCATTGACAAAGAACGTTAGATTTGGATTTTTTAAAATATTATATTTATAATATTATTTTAAAAAGCCTTCTTGATATAGAAGAAAGGCAACATTTTTTAAAACGAATACAAATTTGAAGAATATGATTTAATTTTCAGAAGCTCTTCTTAACTAATATCAGAGTTAAATGAGAACTAATGATCTCATAATCGTTATTAAATGAATCGTTATATGTGGAAAAGTAATAAATTTGAAGTTACAACTAGCTTCCTTAACACTATTTTTCTACACTAAAAAAAAAATAGTAAAATATAATTAACAAAATAAAAATATGTTTCTTGTCGATCTCAATATTTTCCAATATTTTTTCTTGACATCCGCTGATCAAGTAAACTCTTATAGTAAATTTGTATGTCAAAAAAATTTTTAGCAATTTAAAGAGCATTCGCATTCTATTTGTCAGATTTAGTATAAACTCATAGTACTCATTAATGTTATTCGAAATGCTGATCACATATTTCAAAACATAGCAACGAAATAAAAAAATCATTAGAATCAAAATTGTCGATAATTTATTAATTCCTGTTTTCAAAGTTATAATCAGGCAGCTTTTTTTTTTTTTTTTTTACTTTTAACAAAGATTTGAGGGCACAAAGTTGAAATACCTAAACAAACAAACAATAATTAGCAAATTTCTAGAAGTTCAAATCTTTGAGTAAAATTTCTTATTTGACTGAGCCTCATTAAACTTAACGCATGATTTTCATTCTACAAGAGAAAAAACGACAAAAGATTAATTTTTGTATTTTTTAAAAAATATTTTCGGGAAAAATTGGAGATCACATAATAAGCAACCCAATACATGATCATATATTCAGAAATTCTCCAAAGCTTTCCAGCGACACCTATTTCTATTGAATGTCTAATGCCTAGAACATTTCTTTGCCTAAGTTTCCTGCTCTAAATTAGAAAAAAGTAAAATATGGGCTAAAAATAGTCACTGTGTCTTCTGTTCCTTTCATGCCATGAATTGGACTTTGGGCATTTTTCATAGGGTAACATAAAATTATGAATTTCAATGAACTAATATTTTGTTTAGTTTAATTTTAAATAGTGGTGATGTGAGACAGTTTTCAACTTTTTTAAAATCTAAAATAATAACAAATTTTAAAATAAAATGGACTCTTTGTTACGAAAATGAATAGATAGTCATGTAGACTATAATAATTGTTTTTGGAGATTTTATAAGTTTAATTTTTTTAAAAAATATTTCAAACTATTTTTAGATACTAAGCGCTTCTACAAGCATAACAGTTATTCATGCATTTTACCATGATTTACATTGAATTTGTTAATCTCGTATTTACTGGAAAATAAATAAATAATGTTCTATTTATATGACAAAAAATACTTCC
>NW_027112435.1:0-398 GCF_000696795.3 Halyomorpha halys | reverse complement strand
GAAACTAAAGTTATTTTAATAAAAAAAAAAAGATTAATGAATGGAATATGTGCGGTGGATATTGTTGTTACTAGTGTTTGTATCTTGAGGGCCCCGTGTGTTTTGTGACATACTGGAAGATTGTTGATTGACCGTGTGTATTAATGAATAGAATATATATTACTAGTGTTTGTATCTTGATCTTATATTCCATTCATTAATACACACGGTCAATCAACAATCTTCCAGTATGTCACAAGATCTCCAGATATAAACACTACTAACAACAATATCCAATATTCCATTCATTAATACACATGTACAATCAACAATCTTCCAAAAAATGATTATATTTTTGGTTGAACGGAGCAATTAGAATGAGCTATTCAGTTGTTATATTAATAATTTAATATGAATAT
>NW_027112434.1:85654-86575 GCF_000696795.3 Halyomorpha halys | reverse complement strand
AGACAACATGGAAGCGAACCAGACCCCCAGAGAACCCAAGCCACCGCCAATATTCATCAAAAATATCCACAATTTTAATATGTTTTGCCAACAAATCAATATTGTAGTTAACCCAGGTACATATACTTGTCAAAGTCGCATCAATGATACGAAATTAATGTCAGATACCGCAGACACATATAGGAAAATAATCAAATATCTATCAGAAACAAAAGCTGACTACCACACATATCAGCTACGTCAGGAGAGGGCGTTCATCAGACAATTACACCCCTCAACACCAATTCCCACTTCCCAACCACAATTCAATTCTTTCCTTGATTCCCTCGGACAACACTTCCTTCTAGGTGCAGACCTCAACAGACGCAAAAAATCAACAATGGGGAGCTAGAACCACCAATTCCCGTGGACGATCACTCCTGTCTGCTATCAATTCCCTTCGATGCAACATTCTTTGTCCCAATTCTCCTACATACTGGCCAACCGATCCTAACCGTAACCCTGACCTCCTGGACTTCTTTATACACAAAGGTTTAGGCCCTCTAAACACTTCCCTTTCACGCCTCGATAACCTATCTTCAGATCATAGTCCACTAATCCTAACTATCTCCATATCCCCAATTCCTGTACTACCACCACACTTATTCATAAGGGGCCCAGTAAACTGGAATTCCTTCCGCCGAATCTTAACAGACCAAATCGATCTTAAAGTTTCCCTAAAAATCAGCCTACTTCCAATCCTCTCAAAACTTTCTGAAAAAATCCTCCTTAAACGTATCCTACCCATCGTTGAATCACAGAGTTTTCCAGCACATCAATTTGGTTTGCGTCTTAGACACTCCACAGTTCAACAAGGCCTCAGAGTAGTTGACTACATCTCTTCAGCTCTTGAAAAGAAACAATACTGCTCGGGTGCCTTCT
>NW_027112434.1:81061-85382 GCF_000696795.3 Halyomorpha halys | reverse complement strand
TTGATTAAAAAAATGTATCGGTCTATTTTTTTTTTTTTTTTACTAATGATATATATCAATGACTCTGAATATGTATTGCAGCATACATGTCTTATGAAAAATAATGAATAATGTTTTAGAAAAATTGTACATTTGTAGTACCTTTATGTAAGAGAATATTTAGTAAGTAACTAATGATAGAAAGAGATATAGATACTTTAATGTATGAATGTGTTATACAAAGAAGATGTGTTGATAAATTGGTCTGAAAAGATAAATCACTCGAATTATAAATAATATAAACAATGTTTGAACTCTGAAGGTTTATTATCATACCTCTATAATTTAATCATATATGAAATATTTATAAATATAAATACATTAAAATTTATAACTTTGTGAATCTATAATACTTGAAATAAGAAAGTGTGGTTTTGGTCATGTTTGACAAAGCTAAATCAATCGCTAAGTACTGTTAAACCCTATGTATTTTTTTTTTAAATTGAGAACTTTACAAAGCCTTAATTTACTTGGTTGAGGGGGAGCATCCATGGAAATTCTGAGGGACAAAGATATAAGTCGGCACACATGTTTTTCATTACCTGAATAAAAATATTTCAGAGGTAGGGTTGGAAGGAACCCTCTTTTCCTCGTGGATGGTGTCCGAAGCCACATTAAAAAGACGGGAAAATTTAGATTCAGGTTCACATCTCTTTCCTTATTAGACAAAAACTAGTTAATAAACTCCCTTGCTTTCTATGAAGTAAAGAGTTAGCAACATTCTCGAGCGATTGGACCCATTTTATGAAAGTTAGTGGCTACACGTGTTCCTCATTGTACTTCTAAAAATACTTCAGGACTTTATAGCACCCTTCATCTCACACCTGTGTTGTGTAATGGCTTCGGAATATTATTTGAAAGCATTCGGGTATTTTACTGAATCTTGAGTAAGCCTCTCAAATTAACCTATTAAAATTAATTTTTTTATGATAAAAATATTCAAAAATATAATTAAACAATAATAGTTAGTTTGAAAAAAATTAATTTACTTAAAAGCTTCAAAACACCCGACTGCGAATAAAATTTTATATCATCAGATTGCACTATTGAAAAATGAAATTAATTAAAAATGTTTCTTAATACGTAATTATGAGTGAATGTTATTGCTCTCATTAAAAATGAATTTTTCCTACTCATAATATTTTTTCTTTTAATTTTTTTTCATATAAATCACACAATTTGTCACTCTCAAAAACCAATTAGTATAAAGGTTGCAAGTATTTATTTATGTTAAAAGGGAGAGGACTAATACTTTTACCCTGTTTCATTCCCATATAGTGTCTAAAGGTTGGTCCTTTTTAACATTGTGATGGACCAAATATGGATGATATGCAAAAGGAGAATTCCGAGGGCAACTGTAGGATATTGGAAGCTGCTTTCAGTGCTGGTCCAAAATTTCATCTATGCAGATGACAGTGGTGATCGCAGATGGGCTTACGTCTTCATGTAGCTATGGATGACTGGTCAGAAGAGTTGAAAAGAAAAGGAGTATAAATCCTGATAAGAGCCAGGAATTGTTCAAATCGGAAGGAAAAATCAACAGGTTACAATTAATTGTTTTGGACAGGGTCTTGAAAGGGTGGAAGCGCTAAGTCGGTAGGATCAAGAACCACCTATTAGGAATACATAGATGGGCTCGGAAGAGAACGGGGCAGCTGAATGGATCAAATCCGAAGAATGGTCCAGGATAGAGATGTATACAGGAAATTGACTACTAATTACTAATACTTGGCACTAAGGGGATAGAAAAAGAAAGAAAAAAATAAGTATTCATTTATACCATGTTTACATGTTAAATATAAATATAAAATGAAATGAATAATAATAATAAAATAGATATTGTTATATATAAAATCAATTTTTGTTTATTTGTATTTTCAATTTACATATATTTATTTTTATCTTTCAGTAAATTGAAATATTTTTACGAATTTCATATATGTTTACAAACTTTACTCTATAATTGTTATTTATTTGTATAAGAATTGGGTAAGGATAGGTACGATAAGAAAAAAAAAAGTCTTCTAGATACTTTCTTTCTTACTGATATTTTCCAGAAAATCAAATCCAAACTAGATTTCTCTTTTAATTTATATATACGATTGCTGAATTTTCGACTACAGATGAATTCTAGCCCTATTAATTATTATTAAGTTAATACTAACGACTATCAAGAAATGAAAGATAATATCAGTTGTAATACAAGATGAATATTCAATAAGTATTTTACAGCTTCTTCGATAAAGTAATTCAACACTTCTTATCCTTATTTGAAATTCATTCGTTGAAACTTTCGGTCATTAACCGAAGGAAGAAGTGCCTGCTTAACAGAGTCATGAAGAAATTAAGTGGAGTTCGAAAAAAAAGGAAAGAAATTGTTGATTCATTTAAGGTTTTTTCCTCAGCTTATGATGTTGTAAATGGGTAGCTTCTTCTATCAACAGTGTATTTTTTTTTATTATAGAAAAGAGTTTAATTTTTATTATAGTAGGTTACGTTCTCATCATAAAACATCTTCAATAATTGGAAAGAGGAATAATTTTATTTCATTGTGTGTGGTCAACCTAGCTCAAAAACGAAAATTTAAGGCATTTATTTAAGATTTTCAATTATTCAATAACCAGTGATGCGGCGAAAGGGATGCGCTGGGATCTCTTGACCTCTGCTCTACCCCTCACACGTGGGGGATAGAGTGGGCTCAGGGATCCTCAGGTCGATTGTGTAAATATTGTTTTATCATTATGTTAGTTTATTTATTTATTTTTCATACAGATAGTTTGATTATGTTCATCTTGTCTATTCTTTTGTTTGTATATATTTTAAGAGAGTTTTTTATTCTATTTATTTTTTTTTATTTTTTTTATTTATTTATTTTATTTTTTTATTTTAGTATGTATGAGATCATTCATCAATATTACCTATTGCCCACAACTGTATGGCAGATAGTAATATCTATCAATAAATAAATCTATGAAATAAAAAAAAAAAAAATATTATTCATGTCAGTTGATTGCGTAAATATTATTCTTTATTGTTTTCATGTATTTTGACTGAAATAATTTAAGGTATGCTAACTTACAACTAATACTACTTTTTTTTGGTATATTTTATAATATATTGTCCTTGTTGATTGCCTCAAACAACTTCTAGTTTAGAAAATCTTGAAAGACACATAAAAACAGGGCGGATCGCTGCTGGGTGCGGGAAAATATATCGGGATCCCGCATTGGTGTGCGCTCACTCATGTCCCACCATATTATTACGTCTTCATTCCGCGCCCCTCACCCCGTGCGTTTTTTGCACTGGTGTGCGCGACTATTTATTCCTTATGTAAGAATATAAATTACATATAGTGGCCAACTTGGATTTATGATGTCATAATATCCAAATAGCGGATTTTGAAGGGGGCCCGATTTTATACCATAATGTAGCATAAAATATTTGAATTGCGCATAGTCATACTATTCCTCTCTAAAAATCAAAAGGAATAAAATTTTCTCTTTGACTATGGACAGACAAATATATTTTTGCGGCGTCACGCACTTCCACCATCCCTTCAAATTGAGTCGGGGTGTTGAAAATTTGTATGTGAATTGGCACAAAGAAGTACCTCTTGGAGGTTTAAAATTTTTCTTGTCTCCCTCCCCTTTTTTCTTTTCGATTTTGCTTACCTCTACATTCCCTCTACCCCAAATGTTTTAGAGTTGACTATTCGTTTATGAATTGCGTTGATGTTAGATAAATGCTTTTTGAGGGTTTAACCTGTTTTCCCCGGCTCCGCAATTTATTTCAAAATTGTAGGTATTACTGAAGAATATTCACTTTTTGTTTATTTATCAAACAAAAATTAGGAAAAAATAAGACATTCAGCCTAGGTATCACGGGACAGATTTCACTTCTTAGCACACACACAAATTGTACTACCAACCGGAGCTGGGTAAAAATTAATTATTAATTAAACTTTAATTTTTAGTCATTAATGGCTCATTAATAAACATTGTATCAACGACTACAATTTAGTTATAGTTTCAACCAGTACTTGTTCCCGGGCCTTGTTTACCCTCTCCAGACTGATCCCCTTACAAAGATACGTCCTGCGGTGTTGGAGGGTATTATCCGCAGGAGTATCAAGGTCATCATTGGGGCATGTCAATGGGAAGCTCCACTGCAGCATTGGTCCATTGCCCAGCGACTGTCGAATGTTCCGGATGCCCTATTCCAGTCTACATTCAGTTACGAAGCCGAAATCGCGGCATGTGCTGATAGACTTGGGGTGGATAGA
>NW_027112434.1:73168-80241 GCF_000696795.3 Halyomorpha halys | reverse complement strand
ATAAGTATGCTGTGTGAGATAGCAACCTGATGTATTTAGGCAGCATAGATAAATAAAGTATTTCTCTCCTTTTTAACTGCTTTTTGTCCAGCTCTGTTACGGGAGGTATGTTCTGACAATCTAGAACTGTACGGAGCATGCGCAGTACAGTATTTGAAAGGGAGAAACCACGTACCACGCATGCTCCGTACATCTCCGGTATCCAGAAGTGGTTGTTGGAACGGACCTGCGATGATAGAAGTTAGGACAGCTGTTTCTATGACTATCACCGTCAGCGTGGAACCTCGACTCAAATAACGGACCTCTTGTACCCACGCTCTTTTTATAGGTTACATTAACCCTGATCAATTATAATCTTCATCAATAGATCGTTAATTGACCGTAAGTAATAAATGAAATTGGTGAAAAATAAATAGATTTCTTACTATTTGAGTTACTTTTTTTTTTTTTTGCCACTAAAACCTTCTTTCAATAATCTTCCTCCCTTTCTACCTTAACTCTCCATTGCCATGTTTTTATTACCACATTAATCAAACATATTTCCAGTTTTGAAGATTTTATTCATTCACGACATGGACCATAAAAGGTTTTCTTAAAATTCACTTGGCAGTTATTATCACACTATAGTTTTACGAACTAGTAAACGAATTAAGTGAGCTATGATAGTTCAAAGATTAGGCATATTACATAAAACTACAAGATTGGATTTGTTGATGATATACGGGCCTCACAATTAAAGTTCATACAGAACCTCGCATCAGTTAAGGCCAGTTCTGATGGTGAATTGGTTTTTAAAATAAACTTAGGAAACACCTAAATTACATTATATTAATCATCCGATGAATAAGCGACATATCAATCATTTTTAATTTCATAAATTATCAGATATTCTTATCAGAGATCATAATAGTGGAGATATTTCATCGTTTTTTCTTTTTAATTTGAAATTTTCTATTGCATCCTTTTATAGAATAAAGTTCCAATAAACCCTCGGCCTTATTCAAAGAACTGATAACGTAAATACGAAAAAAAGATATACATACATAAGTTTTCTTGTGAAGATATCCTTGTCTAATGATCTACGCCATTGAAAAAAACAGTGATTATTAATAGTTTTAATGGAAGTTGTTTATTTTTTAAATTTAAATAAAGCCGGTTTTTGCGCTTTCAGGAGCGTATTCGGATTGGTAGATGATTGAGTAAACAGTAGAGCAGGGTAGCACGCTCTCTCTGTAGTCAGTGTTTTGTTTTGACACAATCGCGCAGCTCGATTGTCACGTGGTTTCTTTTCTCGACCACCCACGTTTCGGATTTGTGGGTAAACAAATCTTAAGTTCCTCCTTAACCCTGTTTTTCAGGAGGAACATAGTTCTAAGCTCCTAGTTTATCCTGTTCGTGATGTCTATGTCACGGTCACAGGAGAGTGATGCCTGGGCCTTACTAGCCCTGAAATCAACTCCTGCTAGTCCATCAAAAATTCAATGGAGTCCTGAAAGTAAAGGTACTGTCATTGCCAAATTAGAAGGACGAGAGTTTGAGTATATGGTGAGACAGAAGAGAATTATAATAGGAAGAAATAGTTCACGTGGTGAAGTTGATGTGAATATGGGACATTCTAGTTTTATTTCCCGTAGACATTTAGAATTGTATTTTGAACATCCACATTTTTTTATGGTTTGTAATGGAAAAAATGGTGTATTCGTGGATGGTGTTTTTCAGCGAAAAGGAGCTCCTTCGTTTAAGTTACCAAAAACGTAAGTAAATTTTGTTGAGTAACAGCATTTGAGGAGTGGGTAGGGTCATGTTTATAACAAGCTTGTTTACCAACCTGAAGGCCATAAGGCAAGGAAAGCAAATTAATATCTTGATTTACTTTTTTTTGCTGCTGTGTGTTGAAGTTTTCATGATTATTAAACTGTCAACTGTTTCTTCTTAATAATCATGATTTTGATTTTAATTGAACTACATAAATAATCTTGAACACAAAATTAATTTCTTATAATTAGTTTACTTATTTTTCTTAAATTTTGATAATTTATAATATGGTCTTCTTATTTTTTCAGTCTTGAATAAATTTGATAACTGTTATTGCTTTTACAGTTTGATAATGAATTGATAATAGGTTTATTTGTTATCCATTGAACTTCCTTCAGTACTATGAAGTTTATAATTTTCAATTTAAGTAGTACTTTATCTTAACATTAAAATTTATATTTAAATGATGGAATTTTTTATTTCTATATGAACGTCTAAATGATTTCTCTATCTATATGATTATTTTAGTAGATTGGCTTATGATAAAAAAGTTAAAGTTACTTAGTTCATTGATTCCTCTTAATGCTATCCCACTAAATCATAAAATATGTTTACATAAATAAAAATTATTTTACTATTTGTATGATGTGTTCAATAAGTATTTTAAGCTATCAGCTGGATTAGGAGTTCTACATTAACTCCCTTTCCACACTGTTATGAACTGAACTTTATTCGTTATTTTCTATTTAAACTTATGAAATTTATTCTATAATTAATGAAAATAAAATAGTACAAAAGGTTCTATTACTTTTTCCCTAATATTTCGTTTCAATTGTAGGTACTGTTACAGCAAGTTGTGTTACATTATCATTTCGTCTATTAAGCCTGTATTATTGTAACCTTTCAATGCAATTCGATTCGTTTACCTCTATTTCCATTCTTTTGAGGGATTGTATTTGTTCAAAATTGAAATATGTTAATGTTTGAAGTTAGATTTCTTTCTTTTACTACTGCTGTTATTTTGCTCTTGTTCTGGTTTTTGGGGATCTCAGAATCTATTTGATTTTTTTTTTTTTTTTTATTAATGGAGCTAATGATTGTAAGGAAATGATAATTTGACTCTTTCAATATTTGAGGTATTAAATTATTTCTATTTGTGCAAATGCAGTGGAAGTTGTAATCACTTCAAGATCAAAATATAATAGATTTTGAATAATGGTGGTGAAGTATATTTGATAAATAATTTTAAGAAATAAAACTGACAACACGCTATATTGGATCCTCAAGATAGTTCAGTGTTTCTGAGTTGACTGATCTTAAAACAGAAATAATTTGTTTAGTTTCACTTATCTCTGAAAATTTCTTGTAAAAAGATAAATGTTTATAAGTTTTATTTTTATTGGAAGATAAAAATAATCTTCCAATTAATATTAAGGTTGATAAAGAGTAGTTATTTATATTCGTGGATATAGGAATTTGTTATGTATTCTTTGGTATAAATATGTATTACAAACTGAAATAAGTATTGGACACCACTTTTGAACACATCATTTTATAATTATAAGCAAGAACTACAAAACTCAAGTACTTATTTAGAGTATTTTGTAGATTTTACTGTAGACTTGATTTACTTTATGACAGCTACCTTTGGTTTAATTAGTACTTTCTTTGGAATACATCCAATTCAAAATAAAATCCAACTTTTTATTTTGTTAGATGTGCCACAATTAAAGCAAAGCAGAGGTATTTTTTATGAGAATAACTAAACAGTTCAATCTGACATTCATTGTTACTACAGAATGTAATAAAAACTAACTTTGATTATTCTCAATATAAACCTTAACAGTACAGTTAAGGATTTGACAACAGAACAGATCAAAACATTAAAGGCTTAGTAATATAACAGAGAATTGTGTGAGACCTTGTATTAACTTTAATAATTTGTTTGTACAGTAAATACAATACCACAGTTATGTATTATTTAAATTTGTGACAAAGATGGTAAAAGATGTTTTATTGAAAAATTAAGTCTTCAGTGTTATCTGTCCAACTTACACTGTAAAAGACACTAATAGGAATTTCTCTTTATAAGATGCATAATTGATAGCTGTTTTGCAAATAACATAGTTGAAGGTTTGAAAACTAAATTTTAACAGTTTAAAAATGTGATAGAGAATTACTTGCTGACTTTGTACTAACTTCTATTGTTTATTTGTAATATAAACCCCAATAATAGACTAATGTAACTTCCTTGTTATATTATAATTTTTGGTAAGGATGGTTTGGGATCTTGTAATAAAAATTAAATATTTTGTGTATCCGTCTAAGTGTGAAAGCAATGTTGGGAGCATTGCAATTGATATAACAACATAATTTAAAGCTGTTTTTTAATAAATCCTTCAAGAAGTGCTAACAATGTTTTTGTAATTTTTAATTACTTTAAGTTGAATGCCTGTTCACAAATTAAAATAATCCTTAGAGATATTACCAGGTCTTTGTCAGTAGAGATTAGACACAATTGTGATTTGACTTTATCCAGATGGAATATTAACAAAGGAAATGAACAAAATATAACTTCTATTCTTTTTCCTCTACATAAAAGGTTACAAATATATCATTAGTTAATTAAACATAAATATGGCACAGAAGGTTACAAATATACAATTATTTGTTCAGATATTAAATTAAATCTTAAGGAATAATTATTCACATCCTTCTTAATCTATGTCATCAAATTTCAAAATGATCAATAGAGGTAGGTGTAATTGGACGAACTCCGCTATCTTCTGGATTTGTTGTATTGTGTGATTTTTAAGACCTTTAAACATCACTTGTGAATTAATACTGACAAATCTATAGCATCAGGTTTTAAACTGAACCTTAAAGAAATACACAAGCAACTGGTAATAATCTAAATTACTGATTATATATATAAATAGTTGACCGTATAGTGTCAAATATGAAGATGGTCAGGGTTGCGGTCAAAATAGTTTTAAGCTATTTATACTTATACCCCACTTTGTAGGGCTTTATTAGGGTTATTCAAGATGATAGCTTTACAGACCTAAATTATTGATTGTATCTGGTTGGTTTTATTGGACAAACATGGCTAGTTTCTGGATTTTATGTACTGTGTGATTAGTTAGACTTTCAAACAGCACTTGTGAAGTAGTATTGACGAATGTTTTGTTGAAATGAAATTAATATAATTAATTTGATAGTTGCTTTTGATAAGACTTTTGAATATATCATTTTGTCCAAACAACAAATTTATTTTATCAAATATCATGATCTCTAATACTCCTGCAAGAATGAATGTCATAAATTACCACGTTATAGTGCATCGCATCACACGTGCTTTAACTTGAGCGTTAGCCGACATCTGTGTGTCTAATGTTTTCTGAGATATTGTTTTTAATAAATCCAATAGGTTTTTTTCACTTGAATTTATTTTAGAAAATATGAAAACTACTACTTCTATGAAGATAAACTACTATATAGCACATTGAACTAGCTATAATCTTTTATAATGAACTAGCTATAATCTTTTATAAACCAAAGGTTTTGTCCAAACAAATAAAAATCAACATTTTTAAAATTTATTTTGGCAGATATCATTAAAATTATCATTCCTAACTAAATAAATGTTATAAGCTACTTTATAGCACATTAAACTAGCTTTAATTGAAGTGCTAATACACATCTGTGTGTTTAATGATTCCTGAGATTTAGACTTTCCAAAATAAATTAAGTAACTGCTGATTTTTCAATACATTTTTTATGAAATGTTACTTTCTATAAATGTATATCTCAGGAACTATTGAATGTAAATAGCTCATATTTTAGCAGATTTACATTGCTTTAAATGATATTTTATTAGGTTTTCTAGTTTTGTTGGTAATTTTATAGATATGCAGCTCTGAATGAAAAATATTTTTTTTAAGGTTTTAAAGAAGTCCCCATTTTGTAGGTAGCATGATCTGACTGGCAGACCCTCATTTCTGTATTGGCAATGCAATAAAAATTTAAAAAAGAGTTATCAAAGTTTTTTGTACTGGCTGTTAGACTAACCAGATTGACAAGTCCTAGTAAATATTAAGTCTGTATTTAAAAAAATTTAGTTGTTGCTTATTTTCTCAATTTGTATAAAAATGTTAAATGATTATAACACAAATCTCATTCTGAAAATATTTCAATAAAATAATGAAGATTCTGTATTTCCTTATTAACATTGTTATTCTTTATTTGTTTCACACATAATATAGTCATACACATTATAGTTAGGAACCACATTTGGTTAACCAAAATTTAAATTAATGTATTTTCTAAATTCTTTCATTATAATCCCAATTTCCTGGCAGTTATATCTTACCCCTTTGTAGATCTAGTTTCCACAGAAAGATTTAGAATCCTTGTAATGTGGGTAATAATTATCCTTGAGGTCAATTTCAGCAGGTCCTTCTTCGCAAGTATTGAACAGATTAGTTAAAAATTAAATGCTGGATTGACTTCATTACCTTTTTGGATAAGTAGTGTAATTCACTAATGCCTTCTCTTCAGAATTTTTTCTGATTAATGTGATCAAATCTACATTTTTTGTTTTAATTTAAATTTTTGAATTGGATGCATTTATTTTTAAAAACCAAAATAGTGCTTTGACCAGTGAGTTTTCAAAGCATTTTTGTTGTTCTTGAGACAACAAAAAATCAAAAAGGATCAGAGAAATCCACAATAATCTTTATTTAATTTTTAATGGAATAAAACTCCCTGCAGCTCATTATTATAACTTATTTGATAAAGAAAATCTTTGATTGTTGTTTGAAAATAAAAAAATTCAATTACTTCAACGTGACTACCAATTTACCCAAAACTTATGAGGGATTTAGGGCCCTATAAAATACAACAGCATTAACCAGACCTATGTTATCTAGTTGAAATAGAAACAAAACACTAGAGGAGTTTGGTTTTTTCTGTACTTTTACCTACAAAATTTGAATTTTTGAAAAAAAACAAAGAGGTAGTGAATCAATAATCAGAGATTATGCTAGAGTTTATCGTTAAATCAACCTTTGAAAGTCAATTACCTTCCTGTTTTGGACATTTGTGTGAAATGAGAGAAGATAAAGACATGGTATATAGGAAGCAAGTTGATTTCAGGTGGCAAGAGACCTAGAAGATATCCTTGGAAAACATCTAAATGGGACAAAAACATAAAAAACCTAGTCAAGATAAAAGAACTGGCTGGATACATGCCTACGCTGAAAGGCACAGTGGAAGGAGTTGGAGAGAGAGAGAGAGAGAGAGAGAGAGAGAGAGAG
>NW_027112434.1:58435-73072 GCF_000696795.3 Halyomorpha halys | reverse complement strand
TTTTAATAAAATAAATATGATTAAAAGAAATGATTCATAAAGGAAGATTTATTCTCTAGAACATTTAGGTGCCAGCTTTTTTTTTTTTTTTTTTTTTTAATGGGTTTTTACCTTAGCTAAGTTATATTCATATCTTAGTTCATTATAAGAAATGAGATTTAAAGTTTTATCAGACTTTAAAGTTGAAACAGAATATTCCAACACACTTCACATTTTATACAATTTCCATTACTGTTCTTCACTACATTTAAATGTTTTGGTAATAATCCTAGAAATAAAATTAATGGATTTGGGATCTCAGAAAGGTGTATTATTTTTCAGAACATAATAAAAAAAATATTCATAAAACCTAAAGTAGCCATCATGAGATAAGAAGGTCGGTCTGAGAAATTGCAGCATTAACAACTCCCACTTCTTACTTGCCTTTCATTGTTATTTGATTTTTTTTTTAATTAAGTGTTAATAATCTCATACTTTTCTTTGCCTAAAATTATTATTTTCTCTTATTTATTCGTAGTATACATTCCATTTAATAAAATTAGTTTAGATATTTGTTTTTAATACTACGATTATAGTACCAGATTATTATTATTAGATTACGATTATTCATTCTTGGTTGATATTATGTAAAGAGCACTGCTAAGGCTTGAATTTTATTAAATTTGCTATATTTAAAAAAGATACTAATAGCATTGTTGTCCAGTAGGTAGCTTTGAAGATATAGGGATAAAGGACAAAGTTCAGTTGGTTACCATTTTTATTCGGCTTCAAGGTGGCAGATGTATATTTTTTGATCCATGTTTGATTGAAATCAATGAAACTTGTAAAATAAGTCACATTTTTTTGCATGGGCTCTTGACCTCTAGTAATTCATGGTTTCTTTATTATTTTTTCTTGAAATAGATAGCTTAAAATATTCTTCTAATATTTTCAGTTTTCTAACATTGAACTTGCATTGTAATTTTATGATGTGATGATTAAAATGTTACGGATTGATATCACATAAAATAACAAAGAAGATATTGATGAGAAATGGTTGATTTTGGTGTTAATAATTAAGACTCAGTTGTACTTACACTTGAAAGGGAATTTTAGAAAATTTGTTTTCTGTTTTCTTTTTTCTTCTTTCCATTATTGTAATTTATTTTTTATTTGTTTTAAGGTGTACTTTAAGATTTCCTAGCACAACAATTAGGCTCACTTTTCAATCGTTAGTGGATGAATCTGGACCACCTCTTAATGTAAAACAGAGGACTCCATTGCCACCACTCCGAATCAACATTCCAGATCCAGATTCAAATTTTACTAGTCCTTTTCCTTCTCCAACAGGAACAATAAGGTAGGTGTCAATTGATTCTATTCCTTCCATTCTAAAATGATAAATCATGAGGCAGTATTATTGATATAGAAGTTTAAAAAAAATAGATCAGAAATGTAAACTTTCTCCACAATGTATTGTTTAACTGTGTATTCATCACATTGTGTATTTAGATAATTATATTCAAAAAATAATTCATTTAGATTTTTCGTTGAAGAATATTATTATTAGCATTTAATTACTGTATATATGTTGTTTTTTTACAATTAATTATTTCCAATTAAATCAAATAAATGTTTATTATATCTTTAAATGAGTTAATAGATTTATTGATTTGTTTATTTCCTCATTCAAAAGTGAAGACATACCATTTTTTTTTAATTTATGCATGTATTAAAAATGAGTTGGTTTCTTATTAGATATTTAAAAAGTAGACTCTCGATAATCCTGGGTAACATGGCTGTTATAATCATGATTTATCCCCAAGAAGGAGGAAGAAAGAAGGCACTAGCTAAATTGACTAATTGGACTTCATTTCTGTTATGGAATATAACAGAAATCAAAAGGGAAAAATTTGTTAGTAAGAGGAACACTAATTATCGATAATTGTCAATTTGAAATTTAATTAGTTAAAGGGAATTCTGCTTTGATATTTCTTCAATTCATTGAATTTTGGAAATAATAACACATGTGAACCAGTAAACTATGATTGTGAAATCAAAAATTTCTTCAATAATACATCTAATAAAAATAAAAGAAAGAACATGAAAATGGGGAAAGTGTCAATCTGAACTACACTTGCCGCTGTGTTGACAATGCCTCTGACTAACACAATAAGTTTAAGAAGTAAGAGAAGATCATAACTTAAATAAATCAGTAAACAAGTAAATATACCTTAATGATTTCAAAATATTGTTACTAATAATACTTAATTCATAAATTAAGTCTATATAACATCAACTGATGGGAAAATAGTTCCAAATTTGATGAATTAAGCTCCATTGCTTTTGTGACAGCCAAATCTGCATTATATCAAAATCAGAAAATAAAACTACATCTAAGTTGTACAAAGATTACATGGGTTTGATTTTCCTGATGATAGGCGGGGACCATATATAGGGGAAGCACTTGTCTAGTTTTCCTATACAGCTCAGCTCTGTTAGATGAGAACAACTATTTTTAAAAGATATTGTATCCCCAAAACACACTTGCCTTCACTTACCTACTTTAAATTCACTCTTTATGATTGTTCTCTTATGTAAATCTTTTTGACAATAATTCTCAAATTAGGAGACAATTATTAAAATGTTAGACTTAATGAAAAAATTGGTCCATTTGTGAATAGTTGTTTAATAGAAAGTAGTTGTAATACAAAGCTCATTTTTATTTCAAATTGTAGCAAATCTTATTAACTTCAGAAAAGAATAAGAACAGCTTTTCTGCAAGATACATAATTTTTGAGTTATTTTGCAACAAGAACTGACAAAGTCCAAAAATTAATTTATGTTTAGATGATACAATGTTGTCTGGGTTTCTTATGGTGAGGAGGTCAAGGAAAGGGTGAGAGTGATTATTTTCAAGTTCTACAGTGAAATTAAGGTGTGGATGGTAAGAATTAAAGGCGGATAAAATATCAGGGATTTTGTTAGGATTAACGACAAGGATGAGATATAAAAAAATAAATACATATTTTTTAATGAGAATTATGTCAACTGGAAAATTTGAGATAACGGAATCAAGCAAATCATGTTGATGAGATTGGAAGCTAGAGGAAGAGGATTTCCGATGGCCAGTCATGAAATTTGGTTAAAGAACTGACCTTGGAAGGTAAGGTAACCAGATTTTCTCCACAATTCCTCAAAGACATTTCTTTCACCTGATCTTTTTTATAATCCCATCATGATATCATCATCACTAGAGCAGACAAAGGCAACAAGACAGTCATCATGGATCGTGCAGACTATAATGACAAAATGGCCTTACTTTTATCTGACCGATTTACATACGCACCCTCATCCCGGGATCCCACTTCTTCACTTAAGAGCAAATTTAACCAACACCTTTAAGACCTCTTGCATTCACAACAGATCATCTAACCCACTTATAGAAATCTTAATTCCTATAATTTTGTTGCCCCATATTTTTTGGACTTCCTAAAATTCATAAACCTGAAACCCCACTCTGTCCTATCTCTTCCAATAACAATTCTCCTTCTGTTAAACTTAGTAAATTCCTACTTCCTTGCTTTCAAATCCTCAGTCACAATAATTCTTATGATATTCAAAATTCCTTTCACCACCACAATCTATTATTATCTTTTACTATCCCTGACCACTATATACTTGTTTCTTTTGATGTAGAGGGTTTGTTCACTAATATTCCCATAGACAAAGTCCTCCTTATCGTTAAAGCCAACTGGTCATCCATTGCATCCCACACTTCCCTTAACCATTTTTTCCTACCTAAAACCCCTTCACTCAGTTGTATATTTGGTTACCTTACCTTTTAAGGTCAGTTCTTTAATCAAATTTCAGGACTGGCCATAGGAAATCCTCTAGCTCCCAATCTTTCCAACATTGTCCTCATTGATTTGCTTGATTCCGTTATCCCAAACTTTCCTGTTGACATTATACTCATTAAAAAATATGTAGATAACCTCCTCCTTGTCGTCAATCCTCATAAAATCGCTGATATTTTATCCACATTTAATTCTTACCATCCATGCCTTAATTTCACTGTAGAACTTGAAAATAATCACTCTCTCCCTTTCCTTGACCTCATCATAAGAAACCCAGACAACACCGTATCCACTGACTGGTACTCTAAATCAACATACTCAGGTTAATTTATTTTTAGGTCATTAAACCTGTTTGCCAGGTGTTGTTATTGATTTAAATCCTCACAAAATATTTAGAGTTACATCACTTTTTGAAGCACTACTCCTTTTCCATTTTTAATTTTATTGTGCTATCTTGTTTCTTATAGCATTTTAGGTAATGGTGTTTCCATATATTTTAAAATTTATTTATTGAAATTGGTTATCTATTTCATCATCTTGTTTTTTCTGTTTTTTTTTTTTTATATATCCTTTGTATTTATATTCAAATCTCTGATCCGTATATGATCAATATATTATTAGTTTATCATATAATATTGATAAACTTATGCCAAGATTCATGATACATAGCCAGCCGTGGTTTCATTGTATGATTATAAGTTCTATGGATTTTGTAATTAAATTCTCTACCCTATATGTAGCTATGGATTAGTTTTAGTAAATTAAACAATTTATAATTTTTTTTCTATTCTTTACAAATTTCTATTCTTTACAAGGATGATATGTATACAAGTGAAATATTTCCTTGTGGCATTAGTGAGCATAATTGAATTTAACTTTTTTTTTTCTTACCTCATTTTTTATAAATAATAATATTAACATATATCAAAGTATTATACAAATGTAACTGATGCCCTTTGTTTGCCATATGTATTATAAGGAGTTGGGCTGGGTCCGCTGAAGGTGGGGGTTGGTCGATGTATGACATGTCACAATCTCACAAGAGGAGACATAACACAAAAAAAGGCAATCCTTCCCCGCCGGACCCGTCCCTCTAGATAGTTAAATGGATCAATATTTAAAAAGCGCCTGAAATTGAAAAACAGCATGAATTCGTTACAAAAAGCTGCTGTATTATAAAGCAGCAAAGTGCTGTTAAAATTGTCGGGAGTCTACTATATTTGAAATATTTATTATTATGAGATGTTTTTCAGTTTCTTCTACCAGATTTCTATTATTTTACCAACTATTTTTATTTTATTAAAATCTTTTTATTTATTTATTTTAATTTTTTTTGAAGTCTTATGGAAAAGCTTCTGAACTAATTTCTGATCAGTATTAATGGCATTAAAACAGTTTTATTGATTTTGGTGATTTTTTTTATTGTAGTTTAACTGTGTTGTGGGTTTTTGAGGCTTTTTAATACATTTTAATTGTTAATTTTTCCACAGTGCTGCTAATTCATGCCCAGCAAGTCCCAGATCAGGAAGTCACTCAAGGCATAATGTAAGTGCTGATCTTCAAATGGCAGCAGCCTATGCTGCTGTTGTAGCTGGTCCGAATCCTGTTGTTAATACAGTCACTGTTTCCACTTCACATGATGATAGGTTTGTTATTCCTCCTTTGATTTATGCTTATGTGGTTATCAGGTTACGTCACCCAAGTGATAAATTTTATTTTAATGGTTTAAGAAAATATAAATATTTATAGGATGATGGTTATTGATGGTCAGGATAATAATCAAGGATATATTAAACAAAATAGATTGTTTGTTGTTGATTTATTAATTAAGATTGTTATTGTATTATTAACATGAAAAAATGATGTATTAAAACATTAAATATACAAATCAATATCATAGAAAACTAGGTTTAATTCATTATATACGTAGTAGTTTATAAAAACTGAATTAATTGTTCTCCAAGCAATGTACTCATCAAGTTTATGACCTTTTCATATAACAACCCTCCTTTCAATTGCTGTCATTGTCCTCCACTTATCTAAGCCAGGGCCTTAATTTAAAAATGCTAAGTTTCATCCATGCTCCCTCTGTTGGAAAAATATCAAGTGATTAAGTTAACCAGCATTTCAATGTGAATTCCCTAATATACCATTCATAAAATCACTCAGAGAAACTTATCCTTATTGAAAAACCAAAAAAAAAATAGAAATATTAATAAGGCTTTTTCACACTTAGTTCACGATTGATCTAAATTAAATTCAAAAAAGAACTAGAAGTTATTGAAGATGACTCATTTCCTAGATGTCAAGAACTTATGAACATTAAAGACCTGCATTATTGATTTTCTAACTACCTTTTATGAATGAGTTTGAAAACAGTCTAAATTGTGGAAGTTGTGATTTCTTCATTCAAATTAGCTTCAGCACATATAATACTATCTTTCGAATGGCCGTTGATGACCATTGGTTTTTACGCCTTAAAGTTCCATAATGAACTACAACTATCTTTCAGCTAACCATGATTTTTAAACATTTATACTGTTCACTAGATCTGACCTCATATTACTTCTAATCCTTGAGGAAGTTAAATTATCATTAAAAGGAACATTTAATCTGTTTGAGATAGTAGAAATCACGGAAGAAAAAAAAAATAGGAAATAATTTTTTTTTCTCTTTATTGGCACAAGAGGAGCTTATATCTGTATCTAAACTGCCCCACAATTCTTTCCCACCATATTCTGTTGTCTGCCATATTAATATTAATTTCCAGCTTTCGGAGGTCATTGCTCACATAATTCTGCTATCTTGCTTTGGGTCTACCCTTGCTATACCTATGTAGCCTTTTTATTGCTTTTTTATCATCCATCCTTTGGAGATGCTGTAACCACTTAATACAATTTTTTAACCTCCATCAAATTCTCTTGTCTCCAAAAATCTTAACAAGTTGAAATTTTTGCTGGGCTCTTGAAATTTGAATTAACAAGAGCACTAGTGCTGCCTATTTGTATATTCCTGCTTATAGTTTCTGTAATATAATAGCTATCTCGATTAAGTTAATAGTTGTATTATGTATGTAATAATGCAAGGTTGTAATAATGTGTACAATTTAATAAATAATAAGAGATAATTTCAGCTTCGATTTTCAGATTTAAACCAAAGATCTAATCAAGTTAATTATTAATGATGAGAAGATAGTTGACCGTGGATAATATGTATGAGGAGAAGATAGTTGGGGGTTGAGGTCAGAATATAACACAAATAAGTTAAAATAACTTATTTAATAGTGCCAACATTTCGGCCAGAATCTCTAGCCTTCGCCAGGGCTAAGAACAAGGAACAAGATAACAACCAATGAATAAAAAAATAAAATTTAAACAGAATGACATATAGTAAATAATTGTACAGAACGAAATTAATAAAAATAAAGTGATGAAAGAAGTGGAAAATAAAATGTATATATAGGTCATTGAATAAGTTAGTAAAAATAATATAATTAAGGAAATCAAATAAAAAAAAAGAGAATAACACGAAGAGCTCACCTGCTAGCAGGAAATCGGAAAGCCAAGTGAGCCCAGCGGAGTGTGTAACAAGGCTTAGAGTTAAAAAAGTACATTAAAAAGATGACGAGATTTTTTATTTATTTTTTTCCATCTTTGTAACGAATTTTTTAACATTTTACATATATTTTCTTTCTCTCAATTTTATTTTTTATTTATTTATTTAATTTTTTTTCCCTTTCTCTAATTTTAATTTATAAATTAATAACCTAAAATATTCATATTCCTTTGCATTATAAGACTTCAAATTTTTATTTGATTTCCTTAATTAGGCTATTTTTACTAACTTATTCAATGACCTATATATACATTTTATTTTCCACTTCATACATCAATTTATTTTTATTAATTTCATTCTGTACAATTATTTACTATATGTCATTCTGTTTATATTTTATTTTTTATTTTTTGTATTAATTGATTGTTATCTTGCTCTTTGTTCTTAGCCTTTATGAAGGCTAGAAATTCTGGCCGAAATGTTGGCACTATTAAATAGGTTATTTCAACTTATTTGTGTTATATTCTGACTGCACCCCCCAACCATCTTCTCTTCATACAAGTTAATTATTGATTAAGACTATATTTTTGAAAATATAAAAGCATCAGTAGCCATATATTTATAATTGTAATTTGATCTTTAGAAATTTCAGTATTTATGTTTTGATATAATTAAGATATTTAATAAATTCACAGAACGGGTTTCTCTTGTTATTTAGCAAAACAAAATTTGTTTTGGAAAACCTATCTCAAGAACTATTGTCAAGTTTTAACTTTCCCTTCCACAGTTTGTGAGCACTTATGCAAGAGCTTGGCTACTGCATATCCCAGGGTTAAAGCATCAGCAAATCCAAAATAATAGATTGATGTGCTTCAAATGATCGAATGCAATGCAGAATCCAAATCATTTCCTTTGTTTTTAATTCAACTATAAATCTTTTCTTTAGTTTGCTGAGATGCTTGGTTAATTTTCATTTCAGTTCAATTTGAATTTCCACAGTGTTTGCATTAGCACCTTTACCTTAAAACTGACAGGAACTAAATAACCCAGAGTGTCCATCACTAGCAAGTATGGGTAAAATTGCACGCTTATTTCTTATTTTTGAAGGTGGTTGAGCCTTATAGTAAAAACAGTCTGATTTTACATCCCACATCGTGCCTAGAATATTGAGGGATGTAAAAACAGTCTGATTTTACATCCCACATCGTGCCTAGAATATTGAGGGATGTAAAAACAGTCTGATTTTACATCCCACATCGTGCCTAGAATATTGAGGGATGATTCTTCTGGAGATGAAAATTTGATTGGTTTGTTTACTTTTTCTGAAATAACTTGGATAACTTTTCAGTATTACTGGTCCATTTCTTCATCTCAAAACCTTCCCTATCTAATAAATTTGTGATACAATTCCAAGGCTGATCAACTGTCCCAGCTCCTGTGAAAATGTCTAAAGATTCCTCTGCAAAGCTTTGACAGCCAAGGAAGAGTTGTTCCTTCATCATTAATCTGTTGCTTTATCACTTGCAAGGTGAGAGAGAAGACGTACCAAAGCTTAACTTAGTTAATTCATATTCCTGAACGCCATCTGATCGGTCAAAGTGATAAAAGATATGATGATATATCCATTCATACAAATACATTAATATTTGTAAATGCAGTTGGAAATTTCCAAAAGTTCAGAATAACATTTTTTATGTTCCATTGTAACTTTAGAACAGTTATTAGATTATCATTGAGTGAGCTTTTAGTGGTTCGTATAGAAGTGTCGAACACAATGCATAGTTTAGTTGAAGAATTGGCCTTATGAATGCCTTATAGACAAAATAATATGAATTTTCAGATGAAATTGAAACCATGAAATTATTTTCTAAATATCCATAGAATCCTGATGAATATTTGAGTTTCTGAGTCGATGTTGTTAGGAATTGAGCTTCCAGTTTGAAGAAACGATAAAGAGTAGTAGTATGAGAATTTCCTAAAACTAATTTAGAAGGATTATTGAATGGTAAATATTTCATATAACACACCGATTCGGTATCTGTGCAAGAATGGGTGCTTGCAAAAAATTCCTCACAATATCTTTTGCACCAATTGGGATTGGTTTGTCTACTTCTTTAATTCACCAAAAATGTTCCATAAGTTGATTTATTCCTGACGTAATAATAATAATAATAATAATCTTTATTTATTTTGGGATTGATCCCTTTAGAATAATTTACAGGCGTCAAAATGAGGCTTTAGAGCCTTAGAGTAAATTACAAAATAGAGATGAAATTACAAAATGTCATAAAATAAAATAGTACAATGAATTTAAAAAGATACAAATAAACAACAGTAATTAACAGAATATATGAAATAATGATAAAACAAATAAAATAAAACCACTTGTCATATCATAAAACATAAGATGACTTCTGATTGTAAATAAAAAGAAAAAAAATGATAAAAAATCAAATACTATGAAACTAAAAAATAATAAATGAAAAGAGATAATTTCTGCTAGTGTACATATTTATAATAATTATAAACGAAAATCTAAGACATAAAATACAGAAAATAAATAAAGCTTTTTTGAAACTTTCAATTGTTATTCTTCCGGAATAGGGTGGACAGAAGGTAGTTGAAGATACAGGATTTGAAGTTTGGAAGGTATTAGAACTACGAATAAAGGAGAATAAAAAAATAAAATAAAATAAATAGAATACCATAGGAAAGAGGAACGGATAAGGAAAGATCTACCAAAGGCTACAGTTTGAATGGCATTACATATAAGTCTGAAGGCCGTGAGCTGGTATTGCGGGAATGCACTGGGGACTTAAATTGAAGGATATCTGAGATGTACGATGGACGGTGGGATTGGATAACTTGATAGATAAAGGAAGCAAGGAAATATTTACGAGGGAAGGAGGGGTAAAACCACTTCAACTCTTCATAAAATCGGGTGACAGAGATGTCCCTGGGGACCCCAAAGATGAATCTTAAAAAAGAAGTTATTTAACCGTTTTAATTTTGCTTCAAGATCCCCAGAGACTCCCCTGTAAATTACACAGCAATAGTGGGGAATATTAAGAAAGTGACCAGGAGCCTGTGAGTTTCAAAAGGAAGTAGGTGACAAAGGTAATTTAAATGCTTCAGGGTGGAAAAGGTACTACAGGAAATATCAGATACGTGGTTTTTCCAGGAGAGAGTTTGGTCTATAGTGACACCAAGTTTTTTAACGTATGGATGGAATTGTATTGGATTGTTGTTTAGGAATAAGGTTAGAATGTGAGGAATAGTTTTCAGGAGGTGATTGGATCCTATTATGATTGCCTTAGTCTTCTCTCCATTCAACTTAAGCTTGTTTTCTTGTGCCCACTGACTAATTCAATTCAAGTCTTCTTGAATCTTCTCCGTAGCAACTAATAGGTCAGGAGGTGGGAAGGAAAGGTAAATTTGGAAATCATCTGCATACAAATGGTATTGAGAATGCTGGATAAGGATAGGAAGGTCATTGATGTAGTTAGTGAAAAGGGTAGGGGATAGCGATGAACACTAAGGGACACCACAGGTGAGGGTTCGAGTCATTGATGGAGGTTTATCAGGTACCACTACGTACTAGGAACGATCGGATAGGAAGGAATGAAACCAGCGCAAAGCACTGTTGGATAGAGGAAGATTTCGTAGTTTGGTAAGAAGGATGTTGTGGTTAACCGTGTCAAATGCTTTGGAGAAATCAAGTAGGATGAAGATAGTTAGGTTTTGGTGTTCCATGGCAGTTTGGAGGTCGTGTGTTGTTTTAAGGAAAGCGGATTATGTTGAATAGTCAGGTCAAAAGCCGGATTGGAGGGGATTGATGAGGGAACGTTCTTCTAGGAAGTTCGAGAGTTGGTTTTGAACAAGGCATTCTAACGGTTTTGAAAGGTTAGAGAGGAGAGAAATAGGGCGTAGAGGTCTTTAGGTGAAGAAGGATTTGGGATTTTATTTAATGGTCGAACTAAAGCAGTTTTCCAGCAAGAAGGAAATGTGGCATTTTGCAAGGAAAAATTGTATATATGATAAAGTATGGGGATAAGGACTGGGAGACAGGATTTAATCAACTTAACAGGAATGTTGTCTGGTCCATGATCGCTGGTATGGGATCTTACAATAGTGGCTAGTAATTCTTCATAAGATATGTGGGAAAAAAAGAAGTTTTCAGGATTGAAGGTGTTATTTGGAATATCAGGAAATATTGATGGATCAGTAGTATGGCATGTGAAATGGTTGTTAAGATCGTCAGGTGTTATTGGAAGGGAGCTGAAGTTATTGGATTCTGGTAGGGATAAATTTTGGAGTATTTTCCACTTGGATTTGAGATAGGGAGCATTGGAGAGGGTATGATGAATGTGAAAGGATTTAGCATGTCGAATTGCTAACTGGGTTGCATTACGGAGTAGTTTAAAATGAAAATAATCTGCAGATAGGCGGGTCTAACGAAATTTGAGTCTAGCTGCTTCTCTTTTTTTTATCATTTCCTTTGTTTCCGGCGTAAGCCAAGGTGCAGTTGGATGGTGTAAGGTTTGGGTTTTGAGTGGAGCATGGATGTCCAATATGGATTGCAGATGTGAAGTGAGGGTGGAAACTAGGGTCGATGGAGTTATAGGAATGTATAATGTCCCACTGAACGGAATCAAGGTCAGGTTGAAGGGTTTCATAGGAAAGGAGGTCCAAATTACCGTATGATATGATTTTGGGAGTAAAGCATTTGATTGGTAGGTCGTATGATATTTGGATCAGATCGTGAGATGAGAGAAAGGGAATCGGGTGGTGGGAAGAGAAAAGGATTTTTACCGGAGATTCACAGATAAAAAGGTCTAACCAGGTGTCAGAGGATTGTGTGTGATGTGTAGGAGAATAAGGAACGAGGTAAAGATTAAGAGAAAATATTAGGTCAGTAAGAAAGGATTTATCACTGGATTGAGAGAGCATGTTGGTGTTAAAATCACCAGTGATAATAATATTGAAATAAGTGGAAACGAGTTGGACAAGGGAGGATTGGAAGGTGTTATCGAATGGAACTCTGGAGGTCGATAAATGACAGCAAGTAATAGTTGAGAGGATATGGTTGAAATTTCAAAAAACATTTTCTGGATGGGGAATGTTAGGAGAGGGGGATTGGAGTAGGATTTTGACCTTGAGACTAACATGAACATACAACCCAACACCACCTCCAGTACGATCGGATCTGTCTTGACAAAAGAAATTGTAATTGGGGATTGAAACTTGAGAGGAAGGAATAAAGGCTTTAAGCCACGTTTCAGATACTGCGATGATGTGGTAAAAGTTATCAAAGAGGTATTGTTTGAATTCATCGAAGTGGGCAATAAGGGATTGTGCATTAACGTGACAGGAACTAAGGATATTAGTCATAATTGTGGGGTGGTAAATGGGAAAGTAAGAAAAAAGATAAAGGTTGAGGAATAGAGAATAACAATATTTTATATAATCCTACGATTATATAGAATGTGACAATAAGAAATTGCAAGGAATTTGTTGCCTGGGTTATCAAATTTTGAAAAAAATAGTCAATAAAGTTTGAGTTATAAAAAATTAAAAAAAGAAGAAATGTAAATAAAGGAAATTCTACATTGAAAATAAATCTAAATAAAATACCTTCTATACAAAAAAAGAAAAGAATAACAATATTGTGGTAACTTGGATACCGAATTCAACTGAAGATGTCCTAGTTGCTGGTCTTGCCTATGGTGACCGCTGGGTAGCTGTCAGACTGCTTGCACCCGATCCTACCTCTGCTGAATCAGACGAACTTGATTTTCACCACTTTCTGCTTCTGCCTGGCTAACCAGTAGAGGTGCTTGTTATCGGACGTCATTCCTTCGCTCAGATATACGCGTTGCGCGTAGTTTTCGTCCCAACCTAAGTGACGAGTGGAAAAATCCCTTTTGGCTTTTCTTTGCCACACCAGCTCATCTCTCAGTGTTTGATGGACGAATCTCACTATATTAGGGCCTGGCGCTCTTTCCTGTTTAGACCTGAGCCTTACCGCATGGTCTAGATCGTCCAGACACAGCTTCATGCCCAGACCTGCACCAATACTGAGAATCGTTCCCACAACGGTCTCTCCCTGCTTCTCCGGGATTCCTCTAATCTTTACTGTATTTTTTAGGTTGTTTTGCTCAGCCTGATTAAGTTTACCCTCAAGGTCCAATAATTGAACTTTAAGGTTTTTGTCTTCAATAGATAATTCTTCCATTTTGTTTTTCTGCTGCTCCAGAAGTGCTTCAATCTTCTGTAGCCTTTCCTTGTTTTCAAAGGAAAGCTCGGACTGCTTCTGAAGAGTCCTTTATAATGTAGTGGTTAGCATTGCATTAATTCGAATTAGTTGTATGAAGAATCTACTTTGACCGTAACAATCTATCCAAATACTGAATTTATGCCTCTGGGATATTCTTTTTGCTGTAATGAAAGTAAATATTCATAAATTTTGCCAAAAATATCAGCTCTCAAAAAAATCTATTCATCCTGGGTTCCAAAATTTAGGATCTGCTAAATTGTAATCCAGACAATATTTTATTACTGTGGGTGAATATTATTATTATTATTTTAAGGAGCTAAGACAGATATAACCTTCTATTTCTTATTCATTCATTCAGGTTATTACCGAAACCGCAAAGAGCTTGGGAATTTCTTCTGTGCAGTAGTGTTAATCGTCTCACAAGCTTCTCGTAACACAAGCTTCTGTAATAATAAATAATCTTGTGCTCCACTATCTATAAGCAAACAAATCGTTAAAAATTCTCTGGTCAGGTCTTTTATTATCCAGTATTTATTCCTATTAGTGTCATTTTGAAGCTTTTAGAATCCATCGATTATGTTTTGAGATTAGAAGAATATATGAATAAGTTTATAGATTATCCTGTTATTGACAATATTACCATAGGAATGATGTATAACACAAAGTAAGCTATTAACTAAACATGGAAAAACACTTGTTTTTCTCCTTAAAAATCCTAAATATAACTGAATATTTCTTAACTTTTGTCACCATGATCAATCTACCGCATCTAATTTCTACGATTGATTTCCTATAAGATAGTAATCAATTGGTAGGAAAAGTATTTATTCCCAAGTGAAGCTCAGTTCCATACACCTTTTTGTAGAGCATTCTCTTACTCCTTTTCTTCTGGTCAGTTCCATACACCTTTTTGTAGAGTATTCTCTTATTCCTTTTCTTCTGCTCAGTTCCATACACCTTTTTGTAGAG
>NW_027112434.1:42772-58385 GCF_000696795.3 Halyomorpha halys | reverse complement strand
TCAGTTCCATACACCTTTTTGTAGAGTATTCTCTTATTCCTTTTCTTCTGCTCAGTTCCATACACCTTTTTGTAGAGCATTATCTTACTCCTTTTCTTCTGCTCAGTTCCAATTGGCATTCAAATGATTAGTTTCTCCTTAGTGTTTTAAGTTTTTATTATTTTTAAGCCTATTAATATTTATTTCCTTTTTCTTAAAGATTAATGTTTTTTTTTTCAGAGATATGCTGGATATTACTGAAAGTAATTCTGAAAGTAAACTTTTCCGTGCTAGTAATGGTTGTCAACAACCAGACTCTTATACTTCACCTAAAGTAATTATAACCTGTGTATTTCCATTTTATATTTTTATTAACCAACATATTTTATGTTTTGGTGTGTAAGAACTTTTGTTAAACAGTAAGGATTAATTCATCGCTAGGACCTGTCTGATTAGACCAAAAGCTTTTTACGCTGAAAAATAGTTTTATTATATTTTACAGCTAAAATCTTATAGGAGAGGGCCTTTTGATTGCCCCCAAATTATTAGTGATTGGTTTGAGAAATAAATATTGCTCCCTGTTAGTGAAGTGAACATGATTCTGAATTCTGACCAGGACTGATTTTAACTTCTCTTTAAATGGCATTAACTTTCGAACACCTCAGGTATTGGTTTTGCAAATTGGGGCTCCAAACTTGTTAACAAATTATTAAATTTCAATTGAAATCATGTGAAGTTAGATGTTGTTCTACATATTATTACTTTACATTATCTTTTAATTGGAATAGTTTTACATTATTAGAATAAGTGAACAGCAATCTTGTGTTGTACGAGATTTTCAATCTTTTGTTGATCATTATTTTATCAGTCTCTAGGTGACTCCAAATGGTTCCGTTAAAAGTGTATGGTGCAGAATTTTCTAGCTGCTTCTATTATTTGTTCTGAGACCTTAAAACTAAAACTTATTGATTTATTGATTACCTTTTTCTTTTATATGTTCTTATCCTATGTTGTCCTAAAGGCTTCTACAACTTCTTCATGTTGTAATTATTGTATCTTCGACATTATCATAAATAATTTGTTAATTTAAAATGTTCAAAGAAAAAACTTCAATAAATAAATACTCCCAATATTCCAATCCTTTTCTCCATCTATATAACAATTTTTGGAATTCTTTACCCATCTCCATTCTTTATACTCTTTCATTAAGTTTTCATCTCCTCAACTACTAATTTTCCGAATACATGTAAAAGTTGTTATACGTGTGTTTATTTTAGTAATCTCGTTGTTAGTTTGTGGAAACAAATGTACATAGCTAGATGTTGAATTATATTGTCTTTCGTTTCAAATTTTGTTTTATTTTATAATTTTATTTTTATTAATATTTTTTGAGCCAGAAGTATTTGTTAATATATATTATTAATAAGCATCTAACTATTTTGGAAGAGCTCATGAGTCAAAGTCATTAATTTCTGTTGACCAATTCAAAGCTCTTTCATAACAAAAATATAATAATTTAGTTTAATGTTTTCCCTGATACTTTTTCTTACTATGCCTTAACCCATTAGAGCTGAAATTTTTTTCTCACAATTTAAAATTTTATATTTGGAATTATTGCATCTATTTAGGTTTAAAATATATATAAATTAAAAATTCTGGTTTCCAGTTTGTTGGATTTGTATACTTTAACTGTTACCTTATGGTTATACTAAGCACTGCCACTGTCATGAATTGGATCTCTCTTTTTCTTAGTTTATGGGTAAAGTTTATTGAGGTGAATATTTTCAAATATTTTTTTTAACTGTATAAAATCATTATTTGTTACGGAATGGCTTAAAACATAAACTAACTTCACATGTGTCGCAGATCATGATTCCTTAGGACTTTGTTGTTTTGTTTTTCTTAAAGTTCTTATACATTAAAAATCCATGAATGTTTAATTCAAATGAAATTAATTAAAACAAATACCTAATCAAAATTGGAATTATTCCTCATCAATAAACCTTGCCATTTTAGAAAAGTAAAAATACAGTACCTCAAACACTTAATATTACTTTATGATGACAGTTATGTTTACAAATCTGTAGAGTATCTAATCAAATTATACAAACACTCAGAAAATACGTGTAGTGATTGTTTTTCGAGTGAAATACTTAAAACTAGTTATACCCTTACTTACTTGGCAAAAAACATAAGAAATATTGATTTTAAAAAACAGGTTTCACATGATATACCTGACAAATAAGTATCTGAGTTGATATTAAATTAAAGGGGGGATTTCCTTTCTGATGTTTCTGGGTTGGGTTATAAACTGTGACGTGTTCTACATATGTTTTTAAACGTCACCATGGTTCCCATTACTTAATGTAATAAGGATCCTTATGTGTTAATTTAAACTATGGTTCTTTGATGTTTTCAGATCCTACATTCTCAATTGACCTATTTGTTCACTACTGCCAGAGATTTATTTCATGAAACTACATCAATAATTGATCAAAAGGACACAACTTTTTTTTCACTAGGTCATACAGTTTTTGAACTTGATAATATATCAGAAAATTTGTGAATATTGCTGAATGTAAATGTTTAAAAAAAAAAAATTGAAGCAGTTAAAAAAAAATTGATTTTCTTTTAATTTACCACAGATACTATGCCGAAAATATAGTATTTCAGAGTACTAGTATTTTTTTTCTTTGTTGTTTGGTTCTAATTTTCATGAAAATGCTTTTTTCTATAAATATTAAGTTGATTCTTGATTGTTCATAAATGTTTTATATATTATTTGCTTTGATGTTACAGGATGAAACTAAGCCTCCATATTCTTATGCTCAGTTAATAGTTCAAGCAGTTGCATCTGCTCCTGACAAGCAGCTAACGCTTAGTGGGATCTATTCTTATATCACTAAAAATTACCCTTATTATAGGACTGCTGACAAAGGCTGGCAGGTGATTTATTAATTTAATTTAATGAAGTATTAACTTTATTCAGAAATTCAAAACTTTCTTTTCAATATTCTAAATATTAAAAATATAATAAATTATTTAAGGAGAAGTTGCTTGTTGGGCGCAGTCAGTGGAAACAAGTACACTAATAAGGAAAACTTATTTTATTAGTACTCTTTCTGCCCAAATTGTAGGCCTTCATCAGGGCTTTATAAAAAATTAGATAATGACTGTTATCAATGATAAACAAAACAAAATGAAGAAAAGCAAATATAGACCAAGAAGTGCTAATATAGCAGTAATTGGTACCTTAGGTTTAATTCTTTAGAGCTTACAGGAAGATATTTAATTTTAAGAGTGGTAATTCATAGAATTTTAACCCAAGATCATTGAAAAGGTTTTTTAAGAATAAAATCAGGTTGGTAAAAATTTTAAAATTTGTCATAAACTTCAATACTACTCAATAAAATTTTCAAAACATTGTTAACAGCAGACTTATAAGCAGACTCACTCTAGTGTATTGGGTGAGAATCACTCATTCACTAAAGATAAGTTTCAGAGTTAACAAACGGTACAAAAGTTCAGAGGAAATTCTCAGACTTAAACAAATTTTTGCTAAAACATAAATCAGCTTATTAAGTGGTTTTAATATGTAAGTAAAACATGATTTTCTCAAGATACTTGATTTGATAATTTATGTAACTTGTCAAGAAGAAATATTTAAGCTCAGAAAATAGGAATTTCTATTTCTGTCGAATTTTTATTTTCTACCAAAAGTCATAAAATGCAAAAAAAAAGAAATAAAAATATGTCAGATTATTATCTTCTCCCTTTAGTTGTAAAATTTGATATCTAATGAATTTAGAGTAAGAAACAAAACTTTCATTATATTCTAAACCAACCCTATTGAGCAGCAATTGACTAAAAAATGATGCACTTAATCTGATTGTAGATAAAATAGTTTTTTAAAAGGGATAAGCTGAGGACATATTATCCTCACATTCTAAAATCAGTGAAAAACAAAGTCTGATAAGTTGCATCTTAAATTTGTAAAAACTTAACAGAAGGGCCAGAAGAAAAACGATCAGAGACACTTTTTGTTTTATTCAATAAAATAGAGTAATCAAAGACTCTGTTCTTATGAATGAATAGTTGTGTAGAAAGTTTTCTATGTGCTTATCAATAGATTACTGGATGGACTCTATCATTTTTCCCTTACATCCTTTAAGCTATAGCTAGAAGTAATAAGGAAAGATAACGAATAGATTGAAAATTATAGTGAATAATCAAACTTGTATGTGTAAATAAATAAAATAGTGTGAGAAATGTAAGAGTAGCAACGATAAGTAAGATATAATGGAATTCATCAACATATATACGTCAATATTACAAAATAAAGAAATAAGGTTATATATTACAATAAGTTTATATTATTAATAAATTTTTGATGTTATCGATCAAAATGAGAAATTTATTGTATGATACATTAAGTTTTATTCAAAGTATTGTTCACTAGCCAGTATCTTTTCTCTTCTTTCTGGCAGCATTCGGATACCACATGGAAAGAACTCTTTATCTTTAGAGGCTATCCATGAATCGACCCAATTTTGGTATCTTTACACAATGTAAAATGCTGCTCAAACAACCCATGAGCCATCTACTGGAACCAGTAATAATTGTAATGGATAATGTCTGATGAATATGGCAGGTGGTGTAGGATCTTCTCTCTCAAATAAGTGTTTCCAATTAGGTTTTTACTCGTCCTGCAAACGACCATTGTCATATAAGACAATAATTGTTTTTGTAGCTTGAGTAGTAATAGGTGTTTTTTTTTTTAGTCCATGGCTCAATCTCATTAATTCTGTTTAGTACAGATCTCCAGTAACGGTTTCGTTCAGATTGAACAACTCATATAACTGGATACCTAGCTGAACCCACCTAATATACAGTATGAATTTTTCCCTTGGCTGTTTGGTTTGGTTTTCGATGTTAAAGTACTGTCAGGTGGCCCCCATGATTTTTTCTTTAGATTATCATGGTGGACCTATTTTTCATCACCAAGACTATATGATGCAAAAAACTTTTTTGGTATGCCTTACAGGTAGCATTTCACTCACCGTCTCTTTGGTTCACAGTTTATATAGAACTCTATTTCCTCATTTTAAACATTGTTAATCATGTATTGAGTTACTTCTGATGTAACACCTTCCATCACACTCTTTGTCTTCTTCGTCAAACTCCCTGTTTTTAAACTTTGAAACCACTCACGGCTATTCTCACTTAAAGCAACCTTACTATATGATTCAACACATAATCAATGTGCCTCAGCTACAGATATTTTAAGATCAAAGAATTAAATCAAAGCTTCCTGCAAATGATGCTTAATCAGCATAAAACTTGACATTTTCAAATGAAAAAATCATGTGATACTGGTATGGAGTCACTAATATTTTAAGATTAGGTTGTTACGAGATGACCAAACTTACAAAATTATATTTTACTGCTGACAATTACTAGAAATCCTTCTGGTTGAGCCATCTTTAGTCAAATGGTGGAAAAATTTTCATTCACCGAAGGAATTATTGTAGAGTAGAAAAGTTATAAAATCTAGTGGCAAAACTAAATAATTCATATTAGAAGAAAATAAGAACATCAAGAGGGGTAATGTAAGAAGATAACAAATGTATGAGACTGTAGAATTATAAAAATCAAACCTGATTATATTAATAAAGAGAATAAATATGAGAAATGTAAAAAAAAAACTTAGATATAATGGATAAATATGACAGTATATAAGTGAAGATAATAAAATATAAAGTTACGTTAAGCAAATAATTAGTAGTAGAACAGAAAAAAATTATATGATAATCATAAATTAATATCATATTTAGGGAGAAATAATAAAAAGGATAGAAAAATGAATAGAGAGAGAAAATATATACATATATGATGAATAATATTTTTTAAAAAAATCTGGTTTTGTGGTGAACACAACACACAGCTTTTATTATATAACAGTAAAAGTGTGTTCAGCTGCTTGGAATTCCTTAAAGATTAAGAATTCTGTATCAATTTTGGAAAAAATTAGGAATTATGCTTGAAAAAAGAGCCAGCCAGCGAGAAAATTTAGTTTTCTTTTATATTGAATAATTCAATTTTCCATTAGTACTTGACAAGTTCATAAAAGATTAAGATAAGGGCTGATGAGTTATTCCTCTCATGATCTTTAGTCTAAAGAAAGGTGATAAAAGCCTCCTTTAACTAAGGCCATTTTGATATAACCAAAGTAATGGTACTCCTTTTGATATGGTTCTTTACTATTTAACTTTTAACACTCCTTCTGCTCGAGTACCGAATATGTTACTAAAATATTAATAATAATAAGGTACTACTTGGTATTGAAAGGAAAATATTGTAACCAGTGTTCTAGCCCTTATCAACTCTAGGATTTAATTTATGCTTGTCTTCTTACAATAAAATTTCCCTATCGCCTTTTATTCCTCGGATGGAGTGACAAGGGTAAGGGATTATCAGGATTTATTTTATTCCGAAAATTATGATTATGATGAGTAGGCAATAATTATATTATATATAGGCATTAAATTTTTGAATCGAGAAAGGCAGTACGTAAACCAAACAAAATATAATTAAAAATTAATCGTTTAATTATAAATATATTTTAAAATATTACTCATATCTAATGTTAACTACTTTGAAACTTGAAAACAACAGAAGGTTATGAATTTTTAAAAGAAAATTGAAAGCCATTTATTGCTTATTCTGAACTTGGGCCGAAACCACTTTTGAAGTTGATGGTAAGTTTCATTTACTTTCTTTACATTTTTATTCTTTCATTAAATTTTTTTATTTTAGTTATTATTGTCAATAATAAAGCTTTTTAATCAACCAAGAAACCTATAAATTTAACCTCCTACTTTAAATATCGAGGTTTTACATATCAAGGTAGGTAGTAGAATCCAAAAATCAAGTAAAAACAAAAATTTGTCCACAAGTTTTCCTCGAAACTATTCTGCCGATTTTTTGTTTTTTAGGTTTCACACCAGATTCAATGGTTATCCCAGGATGATCCTTGGAACTCAACATTATCATTCGCTCTTATGATTAGAAGTTCCACACACTCATATCTCGGCAATTTATCAAGTTTGAGGAAAAATACAAAGTTTTTTTAAATCTTTGCTAATTCCTAAACCTGAAGAAGAAAAAAAAATTGTACAAATAATTTTTTTCCCATTTGTAACTAATTTGAAATTAAATATAATGTAATAATTTGACGATTTTTTGCTTACATTCACCAAATTGTTGTTGTCTTTGGTTTCATTTTATTATTTTTCTTTTGTTTATATTTTAATTAAGTAATTCCTTTGGTACTACTTTGCCTCAAAATACTTTTTGATTGTTATATAAAGTTATTTTTGATAAATCATAAGAAAAATAATTTTTTTTTTTTTTATGTAAATTAAGTTTGCAAATAAAATTGTGAAATTATTCCTATATGTAAATCACTTTGTGTTACCTTTTTTTTTTTGTCTTCTGATCATTTTTTACAAAAGCTTGATTCAAATAAATAATTTGTTGTAAATAGCTTTCAGTTTTAAAGGTTTTGTCAGATTCTAGCTAGCTGATTGTTCGTAGATTATACCCTTCTGATCCCACCCAACAAAGCATTTATTGATAGATTATGCCCTTCTTCTTCCGCCAAACAAAGCATTTGTTGATAGATTATACCCTTCTTATCCCACCAAACAAAGCATTGTCTTCTGTCCAAAGCGATTTGTTGTCCTTGTCATTGTCATTGTCCTTGCAGCTAATAAGGATGGTTCATCTGGAGTTGCCCATGTTCTTATGTATCCATATAATATATCCACTTTTCATCACCAGTCACCATTTGATAAATAAGTGACATTATTTTGTACCTGGCAAGCAGCATTTCACAAGTGGTTTTCCCATCTTCAATATCTTTCCTTGGATGGTTTTTAAATGTATGGAGCTTCTTGTGTCATATTTAATTGGTCTGTCAGTTATGTTGGAGTATCATCCAACAATCCTTGCGATTTACTGTCTTCAAACCTTTTTGGCGGTCTTCCGGGTTTTCTAATTTCTCACCTCAAATTCACCACTTGACTTTTTTAAAACCACTTAATGTACTGTGATTTACTTAAAGTATGCTCACCCAATGCTTAGACTTAATTAAAACTAATGGAAAGGTTGTTTGACCTCTCATGTATATAGCAGTTTTAACTTTTTTATTAGGTTATAATAAACTTAAGAATCTTTAGGAATATCCATCAGGTTTCAAATTTCATAAATAGGAGAAGTATAAACGTATGATTCTCCGACTGGTGAAGTGAAATATATTTTCAAAGTTTAATTTATATTTCAGAAAAAGTAACTATTGTTTGTGGCCTTCTGTGGTAGTAGGAATTGCTATTACAGCTTTTTTAAAAACTGTTACATTTGTAGATATTAAAGGTCAGTAGAGGCTGAGTTCGGGTGCGTAATCTTGGATCAGGATTGGAGGAATTCAGATTAGGATTTTTTTCATGTTATTTTATAGACAATTTAATTAGTTCCCAAAATGAGCAGCTGGAATGTTTCACAAGATGTACAGTTTTCAAGTTATTCAAAAAACTACAAGAAATTTAATGGTAGTCTCTTTTGTTTAGTAGAGATTTCAATTACGCTTTGATTGATTACATACAAATTCTGTTGTTGATTTTTTTGAGTGATGCGCAAATAAAATTTATTTTTCATCATAGTTTTCTTCCTTATTTTTTCTCAGGAATGAACTTCATATGAAATGTTTTATGGCTTTTAACAAGAAGAGTTTAAGCAAGTTTCAAAATTGTTGATCCATTTTGGCACTACAGTTTACTTTAAAATACAATTTTTGTCAATTGTCCGCAGGGTGCCCAAGTATGTAACAGATATACACTGAAACTTACAAAACAACAAACAAAATATGACACCCAATCTAAATATAATTTTGCCATAGATATGTAGTCACAGACAGACCAATGATTAAAGATCTGTTTTTTTGAATTCTGAGAAACTCCTACACATAAAAATCTATTGAAAAATGAATACCACAAATTATATTTTCTTCTGTACCTACATAGTAAGGATAGTAAAAAAGGTCAATGCACTGTGCAGATGAAAGTGGATAACACCCAAGAGATCTAGCATTTGTAAATTGTATTTATGACCAGTATCACAAGTTCCTTCTAATAATTAGGTCTTCTATGAATCTCTTTATTCTCTTTGGTACAATTCAGTCTATGCTGTTTTTTTTCCTTTCCGATCTACCTGCCTCAGTTCATTTTTGACACAATGGTCACAAGATATTAAAACAAGAGTTCTCAAGTTTACCCAATGTCTAGCATTGAAAGAAACAAAAAATCTAGTCCAAATGAAAATTTTTGTGTTTAAGGAGTTTTGAGTCAACTAAAAATAAATTTAACTTCTTTATAAAAAACATTTTTTTGACCTACTTAAAGCTTCTTTTGATTTTGTATACATTTATACTCATTTAATAGAATCAGCAATATTTTTTTAATTATTCTATCTGCTGTTATGAACAATTGTCATTAAGAATTAATTTAGACTATTAAGTTCTTAAAGTTTTATTCAAAAGATAGGTATACACAAAATTTCTTATTTAAAAGTTTTTGCTATTACCTGAGAAGAATTCTCAAAATTTAATTGAGGTTGGCTAAAGTAATTTTGTTTCAAAAATGGAATAGGTAATTTTCTACCCTCATTTGCAGGACAGTAATTTTAATTACCTACTCTTTTCTTTTCACAATTTAGACGGACTAATCTGAATTTCATGATATTATTAAGGTCTTTTGCGATTACACTGATTCTCCGCTCAAACTTTTTTTTTATCACCTATATGGTACACATTTTTCTTGTTAAATAGGGCAGATATGTTATTACCCTTAAGTTCTCATAATATTTTAAATATTTGGTGGAAAGTAAATGTAGAAAAGAGGGAGTGTAGTTGCTCAGTGAAAAAGGTGCCAAGGACGAGAACCGGGTTCGAATTCTGCTATAGCATATAAATTTGTATTCTTTTACTGTAGTTAGATTCAACCCTGTTGGTTTTGGAGCCCTCCAGGAACACACCCAGCCTCTATTAGGTCGGTACCCTCAATTGGGGAAAAATCTGGTAGTTGAGTGTAATTTTTCAACAAATGACTTTCTTGTATAACTATTATTTAAGAAACAGTATTTCCTCATAAAGTACTGAACCCCTGACCCTACATGGGTTGTACTGGTACTAATTTTCTTTCTCAAATGTGGAAAAGGACCAAAAAAATACAATGTTTACCTCAGATTCTTTCAGTATAAAAAAAAGGTTGAATTTAAACAGTTTAATATATTTTTTATTAAGAAGTCTGCTTATATTTTATATTGTTCTTTAATATAGTATTTATTACATTCCTTAAATGATCAGTGACATCAGTCGAAAAAATGCATATGGGGCAAATATGTACTTATTGTTTCACTTTTGCTACACCTAACTAAAACACGGGATAATTGTGTACCATTGTGAAATGAAAATAAAAACATTGTAAAATAATTGATATTCTCTATCATTAGATTAAAACATACGTGTTGTTCCAATGAGTACATATGAACACGTTTAATCCAATTAGCTATATTTATTTATTATTCTACTCAGAAACTCTAATCAAATGATGAATAATAATCTTTGAATCCATATAGACAAAAGGGTGCAAATAAAAATTATATAAAATAATGTTTTTCTCGGTTCAGGACTGGCAAGAACCTTCAGATACATTTTAAATAATTTACAACCTTGTATAAAAAAAAAAGTTTCATTAAAATCGGCTTTACCATGTTTTTGTAGCCTCCCCTTGTAAGTACATAATAAGTTTGATGCATAAGTTACCTACACTTCCATTTATTTTTGTTATTGCTAAAAAAAGAAGAAAATAAAGCAATAAGTATTGATTAACAATAGGAGAATATAAAATTCTACAATAATTTGTTCATATTCTAGCATTTTATATTTTATAGTAATGTATTGTCGAAAAAATTCTCTTTAATTGCCATGTAATTAATAAATGTTTAAGAAAATATTATACAATATTTTATTGAACACTTGTTAATCTACAGCAGGTCACGTAAAGCTATGATAATTGATAGGAAAACAGAAAATGATAAAATATAAATATACTACTATTTTCATACTTTTTTGCTTATATCTCCAATTAATTATAATATATTTCTTTAACATTTGAAGAAGTTTCCATAGTGATCGCTGATATACTTTTATTAGGCGGACACAGGATTCAGGACTTCAGTATAAGAGTTTAAGGAAAGTTTTTTTTATATAACTATGCATTTATTTGATAAAATTAACCAAGTCCTTAATATTAAAAGAAACTGATGTACAATTATAAAAGAGATAAAGTTTAGTCACTCTCATTTTATTGAATGGAAAATAAAAATAAAAGCAGTGTAGGACTCCAACGGGAGTCTTGGGCTGACTAAGGAAAAGAAAAAAAAAAGGATAAAACCTGTCTGATAGTTCTTTCCCTGTACCCTTCTTTTGTTTTTCCTTACTATTATCTTTTATTGCCAATTTTATGTAGTAATATTACTTCATTATAGCTTTGCAAAAATTGTATGTTTTTAATAACTGTTTACCGCCTATAAGGATTTTGCTTTTTAGTGAAAATTTTATCATCTAATAAAGACAATGAAGTGTAGACTAAAGCATTAGACAATAATAGTTATTATATAAGGAAGCTGTTTTTAATGTTTTATTTTCTTTTTTTTTTCTTTTTAGAATTCTATCAGACATAACCTTTCTCTGAACAGGTATTTTATTAAAGTACCACGTTCTCAAGAAGAACCAGGAAAAGGATCATTCTGGAGAATAGATCCTGTCTCTGAAAGCAAATTGATAGAGCAAGCTTTTAGGAGGCGAAGACAACGAGGTGTACCTTGTTTTAGAGTGCCTTTTGGACTGTCATCGAGGTATCTATTTTAGTAATTTACCATACATTTTTAAAAACTTCTTATTTTTTGAGGTGGGGGGGGGGAAGATTTCTTTATGTTTTTCTTTTCAGGTTTATTTCATTTCAAAGTATTTTAAAAATAAATCTGATATCACTTTTTTAATTTTACAATTAAAGCTACATAAAATTAAAGCTAAAACAATTTTTTTTTCAATTCTGTGTAATTTACTTGGAGTTCCATAGGTTCATAGGAAATTATGGAATTACTTGGGATATTAGTATATGTTGTTGCTATATGTATACGTTTCCTGGGGTATCAGTTTAGGTTGTTACTACGTGTATATTACGTTTCTTGAATTGGCATTAAGAAACAGCACATGCTGTTTTCGGTTCTGTTTCTGAATGTTGCTAATAGTTTAATACTAAAATTCACTGAACTTAACAGGAGTCAAAGGATTTTTTCAGATGTTATTTAATATATTAGAAATTTTTGGGGTCCTAAAAGGGCCCTTTGAGGGTTTATATTGTATTCAGGTTTATACTGGAAAAGAAAATGATTGATGAAAGTTAATTCCTCTAGCTATGTTATTCCAGCTGGTTTAAACTAAACAATAAGGATTGGTGAACTGTCTTTTTATCTATTGGGAGCCTTAGCATATTAACATTGTATGTGTTGGTTAACAGCCTTAAACCGTAATTCACTACAGTTTGTTCGCTAACAGAAGGGCTTCCATTATCAATATACCTTTATCCTCTCTACACACATACACAAACTTGTCTCTTTTCCTTCGACTCTGTAAAAAAAATTTGGGGCGAGTTGGGGTAAGCTGTAGGGAAACACTAGATAGTTATGCCCCCCTCCTCCTCCCAACTGCTCGTTTGAATAGACCTTGCTTTATTTTTTTTATGTAATGTATTCAATTTAATTATTATTATAATTGAAGGATCATTAATTCTGTGTTGTTATTAACTTTAAAGCCCGATAACGTGTGTAAATAATCAAAAATAAGTTTTCAAATCTGACTGGAATTAGCGCTTTCTAACTCTTCGTGTATGAATTGTATATATTGGTAGATTTATTATTTCTAAATCTTTGGAGACCATGAAGATGATTTAGTTAAAATTGGGTAAAGATTGGTTCAATAGTATAGTTGTATTAAATTGTTTTTTATAGTATTATTTTATTTTGTCATATATTTTCAGAAGTGCTCCAGCTTCACCCAGTCATGTTGGAATGTCTGGTTTGATGACACCAGAGTCTCTTTCTAGAGAAGGTTCTCCTACAGAATCGGCATCAGGTTCCCCTGCTGGTCTTAACAGTCAGTCAGCCCCTGGATCACCTAGAAATAGGAATGATGGTAAGTCATCATGTTCATTATAGTATTTTATACGTTAGTCTTGCTAATAAGAATTCGCTTATTTTTGCAGAAGTTACGAATGTATTGCATGAAAAATTGATCTACTATCTTTTGTATATTGTATGTACCAATATTATTTTAAAGTTTGGAAAATGATATAGATATCCATTTCACTTTTACCCAACAATTATATATGTACTGATTTGATGAATGTTAAATGTCAGTTTGTGTCTCTGAAACATATTTGGCATGATCAATGGGAATGTATTACTTCTGTTAACCTATGTATCATTGGGATCGAGAAAAATTTTGATTCTTAGTTTAGGTTACCAGCGTTTAACTTCTGATCATGGCCTGTGTGTGCATGTGTACAACCTAGCTCTAATGCATAAATGATAAGTTGTGCTAAACTGAAATTTCCTATTTAGGGTAGGTGGATGTCCAGGATAGTACAACAAATTTTTTGCTGAAAGTGACTTACCAAAAGTGCCACTTTATGTGTTATTCACTTTTTTACCATTTTCTCGATAACATCTCTAAAGTTTTTAATTAAACTCATTGCATCAATGTACAATTTAATAATGGTCTTTAATATCTACTAGGTCATATTCTTATTGAAATAGTTTGACAAAACCTTTATGCCGAATTTTCAAAATTGCTTCCTCTAAGATGCTTATAATTTTGTTTATTTAAAATAATTCACCATCTCCTGTTTTTAGCAGTGATAAAAAGTGAAATATGAAAGCATTTGATAATTAAGTGTAGGAGAAAGATTTTTCTAGGTTGAAAAAAAAAAGTATCCAAAAATGTGAGTGTTGATGTGTAATATACCATTATAGAACTAAAGATTTTAGAAAAATTGGTATCATCTGACCTGATGCCTAACATTATAACTTTGGTTCCTTTACATATTGTATTACTAAGAAAATTAGAAAGAGGAACTCGAAAAACAAATTGCGAGCTGCTACTCAACTGTGTTACAGTTACACAGCATACTAATCAGTCAGGCAATAGAAAATATTGAAAGGGATGATAAAGTATTATTTGTGACAAGTCGAATACATTAACAATACTTTGTTTCATAGAGTTGACAGTACGCAGCTAAGATCTAATATAAATGGTGATGCAGGATTCCTAGTGAGTTGAGAATAATGGTTTCCACCATGCTCTGAAACTGTTTTTTTACTGGCGTCCAAATTATACTTTATAGGCTTAGAGTAAAAAATAAAATTTTCAAAATGAAAATGAAATTATTAACCATCTTAAGTATAATTATAATAATGAATTTGAAAAGATAAAAAATAAATAACAGAGTGTATAAAATGAAAATAAAAGAAATAGAATAAAACCATATATCATATCATAAATCACAATTTGACTAACTTCTAATAAAAAAAAAAAAAAAAAATGAAAATGAATCAAATATTGGGTTGTTAAATAAGTTTGTTGCATTTTCCAATATTTCAATCTAATCCTCTCTGTGTTTATAAAATCATGTTTACTTGGTCAATAATGTTTACATATTTAATAATATAAGGATTAGTTAAGGTGCTTTTATGCAGCAGTTTGAACCGAGATTCCTTATCTTTAAGTGGTATTTTCCTTGCTCAAAATGGAAGAGAAAAAATTCATTTTTGTCATTTAATGATTTTTTATTTCTGAAAAAGAAAATTCACTGCACAGATGGTTAGCAAAATTTGCAGTGTGTATGGCGATGATGCCTTAGGAGAAAGCACCGTCCCTAAGTGGTTTGCTCGGTTCAGAACCGGAAATTTTGACTTGGAAAATGCAAAGCGCTGGGGTTGCCCTTCAACTGTTGATGGTGCAATTCAATTTCAAGCATTGGTCACTGACAACCCTCACTGTACGACACAGGATATCGCAGAACTGTGCCCAGTTGGCACAATTAAGGGCATTGGTTGAGCAAAAACGTCCAGCATTGGATAATCGCAAAGTAATAGAGAAGTTCTGGGAGGAGGGAATAAAAAAATTACCTGAAAGATAGTAACATGTAATACATCAGAATGGGTTATATATAATTGATTAAAAATATTTATAAGAATCTGAAGTTTTTATTGAAAACTATGAACTTATTTTACAATCCAATACAATTAAACTAAAAATAATAAACAAAAAGGTACAATTACTGTTTATGTACGTATTTACGAATTTAAACAATATCAGAATTGTCAAATACAGAAGATAAATAAATAAACCAACTAAAAAGGTCATGAAAAACAAAAAATCCTCTTACAAATCATAAATGTTAAGGTATATTCCAATAAAAGGAAAACAAATGAAGTATTGTTGATTATATGAATA
>NW_027112434.1:20217-42632 GCF_000696795.3 Halyomorpha halys | reverse complement strand
ATATGCTTAATGGTTGATCATTGAGGAGATGAAGAAATAAATGGTATTTAAATGAAGTCAGGTAGATTGCTTGACGAATGGAGATGTGTAGGGAATTAAGTTAGCATGAATAGTAAAGGATTTTTCAAAGGTTCTGTTGGAGGAAATAAACAAATCTATACATTAGTTAGGAATAGGAAGCTAGGAAATACTGGCATCGGAAGGATTGATAGAGCCACTTCAGCTCGGTGTAATACTGGATTATGTGCGTATTTCTAGTGATTCCAAAAATAAATCATACTGTGCTTCTTAAAAACTTTAGATTCGAGATTACCCAAGAGTCCACCATATACCAGGCAGCCATAGTCAAAGTGGGGGAAAACAAGAGAGGAAACTAAGAGTTGGCGGGTTTTAAGTGGAAGGATATAACGGATTCTATTGAATTACTTGAGAGTAGCTATGGTTCGATAGGAAATTTGGGTAATGTATGGTTTCCAGGGTAAAATTTGATCAAAAGTGACTCCAAGATTTTTGACTGACATATAGAATGAGATAGGAGTAAGTCTATGGCTTTCATGAGGTTGATGATGATGGATGTTAATGATTCTGATAGGTGTGGACTTACCCCATTCTTCAGTCATTCCTTCATCTCTTGATTTCCTCCCTCATCTATTCTGAGTGGCACCACAGAGTTTCTCTACTCACTCATTTTTGCACTAAAATAAGATTGAAAAAAAAAAGAACTGTTGGTGACAAAAGAAAATGGCTCTCTAACGCCTCAGTTTTCTTCTATTTCTTTTTTCCAGTTATCTCTTTTCTACTATTTTATTGCAAAAATGAGTGAGTAGAAAAACTCTGAGGTGCCTCCCGGAACAGAGGAAGAAGTAGGAAATCAAGAAATGAAGGAAGAATGGTAAGTGGACTTATTCATAAGTCTACCTATCAATATCATTAACACATCTAATCATAAATGTTTAGCTTCCCCATCCCCTACACCACCTGTAACTTATGCAATATAATTATCTTTTCTGTGAATTATGTTTATTTTCATTATTATATACAGTCCACTAAAATCCAACCAGCCAATCAAAAGTGAAGGTGCACTAGGTTATACTATCCTTTAGTTGAAGGCGTACTTCATACAAGTTGATTAAAGCCTCATTACCTTCTATTCTTCCTATTCTCTATCACATCTATAACTTGGTATGTGATTTTTGATTGGCATTAAGGGTGTCACAGGTGTAACATGGGAGAAAAAGAAGCGGTTGGAATTAAATACGTAGTGACTAAGGACTGGTGGTGGTACAAAGATTGAAGAGTAAGAGACAAAATGAGTGTTGAGGTCATCGGCATAACATTTTTGATGTTGAAAAAATGCTCCTTAACTGAGCTGACAAGCCCTTAGGCTCCTTTAGGGGCAGTCTTTTTGGTAACACTCCTTTTTACTGCTACTTTTTTTTTCTGCCAAAATCTTTTACTACATAGTTTTTTGTTTTTTATAGGGTTATACTCATTCTCAAACTTATAATCAGCATTGATTTTTATTTTAAAAACAGTTATTAGTAGTATATGAAACATTTAAAAACAAATTGGGCCGATAAAGAACATAAGTAACATAGATTATAATTGCTCAAAGAGCATTTTGAGTAGACTTTATTGATGATGTCAAAAACAAATACTTATAGGATATAGTTAAAACAAGAAATTAAAATTAAAATGTTGGAAGAAGATATTTGACCATATGAAGTAGATTCTAGTAAAAAAAAAAAAAAACTGTTTAATGGTAACTAAATTAAATAATTTGTTTTACTATTTAGTACTTATATTGACCACCACCCGGATTATCTTCCTATAATAAAATTAAAATGATTAATAATTATATTTTACTAATGTCTGAAGCCTTTGCATTACATGGATCAAGGATTTATAATTTTCTTTTTAACATCCAGAAAACCTAGTTTTCTGTGTTTATAATTCTATGTCTAAACATAGTTTTGTATGTTTATAATTCTATGTCTAAACATAGTGTTGTATGCTTTGGCTTGTGGTTGTTTGAGACATTGATATGCTTTATCTTGTTTTTGTTTCTTATTAACAAAACTTTTACAAAAAACATTTGTTAAAATTATTTTGATTTAAGTGGTTTACTTGAAGAATGCTTGCTTGACTATTTTTATAGTTTGTTAATAATATTTTTCTATGAATCATATCTTTTTGGCATTTAATAGTACACAATATCTTATATTTTAAATCTTTTAATTGCATGTAACTCTCTATCTTAGATTGTTTCTTTATTTACCTTCATTTTCTGTTGCTTTTTCCCCCTTTTATTTGATCTCCTGTTTCGGTTATTCCTATGGTGTAGGGAGCATGGTGAATAGCAGTGGTGGTGGTAATAATAATGTACACAATGTTCACCATGGAAAGACAAGACTACTCTTGCCTTCTTCACATATTGCAGTTATCAACAGTCATGAAGGATCAGGTGAGTTAGTGAAATATTTTATTTTAGAAAAAAAGTTAATTAAGTTATTGCTCATTGTATTTTAATCAGAGCATGTATATAATTGAATCTATTAAATATCATATCTTAAATACTCCTTCTAACCTACTTTATAATACCCGCAGCAATTGTACTGCTATATTTTGAATATAGAAAGAAAATAATTTAACAACTTCATTACAGTTTAGTTTCTATAATGAAACATTGAAAGATGTTCATTTTTATGATTTATTGTTGATAGATAATTTTGAATTTTTTTTTTATACTAATTTACATCCTTTTTTATATCCATTAAATATTTAAGATGATAAGGATTTTTCAAATCATGCTGTTCAAACTTGTTAATTTTCTTCAGTGATTAAACTGTTGGCCCAATAACATTTCTACCTCTGCTAACTATGTAATTTCTAATAAACAAACAACATGCTACTGATGGTTTATGGCTTTTCAAAGCGATTTAAACTATTTCATTTTAAATATTTTTCCTATGTTATTGTGTTTCAGTAACATTAAACTTAAAGTTAGGTTATATCTAGTTTGAAACCCAAATGAGGTCTGTATAACTATAAATTTCCAAGATACAGCTGTACAAACATTAACCATTTTCTCCAAAGAGTAAAAATATATTCTGTTTATGAAAAAAATCATGTTTTTTAAGTTATGTAAAATTATATTTATTAATTTTTTGTCATGTTTTTAACTTAAGTAAATTGAATTAACTTTCATTTTAGCTCATAAGAAAATGTTTAGTCTCAATGGTTCTCTGATTCTAAAAATAGTGTTCATCTGGTAATATTGACAAGTGGAATTCGAGAGAAAAAAATTGTAAAAACAGCTCAAGAGTAATTACCAATTTTTTCATTATGAATTTGCAATCTGGGTGTAATTGGTTTAAACTTCAAATCTAAAATGAAGTGTTGAGCATAATATGACATAAAAGGTCCCCAGTGTATGTTAACCTTTGTTATCTTTCAATGTGTAGAATCGAAATTTAATTGTTACAATATAAACACATTTTTTTTTTCTTTTCTTGACCTTTATTATTTATAAAATTTTTTCTATTAAGATTTGGAAATCAATACATTTTCTTGTGATTGATCTTCGTAAACATGTAAATGTTAGTGATTAAATTTATCATTTGTGAAATTGTATAATTTATCAATTTTTCAAAATTGGTTCATACATTTTTTTTGTTTTGTATTCATCTATAAAATGCCCACATCTATGTATGCCCATATCTTATATTCATTACTCATGTGCGCGTGCATGTGTTAATATTCGTGTAAAAGTCATTTACCCATTGTGTCATATATCTCATTTTCTATCATATTCAATATGTGGATTAAAATTGTTTTTCAATTGTTAAAGTTCTCACCTATATAATATTATATTTCATCTTTCACTGTTATCAATCTGCTACTGTCTAATTCCATGGTTATCAATCAACTATTTTGTAATATTTAATTAAATATTTTGTATAATTCCAAATTTGTCAGTATACTATTTCTTTTCTATTATTCTATTCTATTTCTTTTCAATTTATGTTTCTCTAAATGATGGTTGTTATCTTTTTTTGTTCTATAGCCCTCATGAAGACCTGAAACTCAGGTCGAAACATCGGCATAAATGAATAATTTTTGTTTATTTATGTTTTTTTTTGCTGACCGCACCTTCTCCACTCTTATCCAATTATTACACACTTTCATTATTCATATTCAAACCTTTCCTTAAAGTGAATTTCCTTTTTTTGTCCTGAATCCAGGACTGGTGGTTCAGTGAAAGATGTGTGATGCATACTGTGCTCCAGATTTTTTACTTTCACTTTTAAAGTAAAATAAAAGGAATTTTATAGTTTTTACTTATTCTCATATCTAAGGTATAGTTTTGAAGATGACAAGGTCAAATAAAAAGATTAAATATTAAATATGAGAATTTTTATTTTTAATTATATATAATATTATAGACTTTTAATCTCAGGGCGGGTTTCTAGGCAATCAGAACAGTCTGTTTAATTAACATCTACTTTTATAATTATACTTAAAATTCTATGTTGTACTACACTAACCAATTTACGCTCTTCTATTTGGTTGATGACTTCTATTTCACAAACTAACACTGTCTTTAAACAAAGCCTTGGTCCTCTAAAAGTTTTCAACTCACTTCTCATCCACCTAAATGTGTTGTTTGGCGATCGAAACAAAGAGACCCCTATTTTTCTTGGATGACTCTTCGATGTCCTCTTTTTCAAGATGTCTGTCTACCTTAGAGCTAGACAAAAGATGATGAGGACGTCCTGCATCCAAGAAACATCATTCCCCGCCTGCGCCTAAGCAACGAATCCAACAAAAACCAAGTTTTCTTCCTTCCCCTTCTCTAGGTGTTAGTTCTCAACATCGATTGTAGCACTACTGTTTTGAGTTCTTTCTAATGGTTTCCTTTATGAATAATTTACTTTAATACTTATTCTTTACTTCTATTTTTTCTTAAATGTTTTGTAACTTCAATTATGATGGGAAGTTAATATAAAGTTTTTAAAATATTTGAATCTGCCCAACATGGCCACGATTCAATGAACTTTGGCAAGACATGCACCACCATCTTCTTTATTTTGAATAACGATCTTTCCACTCCATATTTGACAGAACAAAATTGGTTATCTCTCTTTTTGGTTTAACAAAGCAAAATAAAAACATATTAAAAACCCTTTTTACTTAAAAATATACTATTCACACAAAAAGAGGATATTATAATATATAGAATATATAGTAAGGTAAAGTTTTGCGATTGTGAAAAATTTCGAATTCCAGTTTTCAATATTTTGAGGTCTCCAGAGTCCAAATAACCAAACATATTTAAGGCAGGTATATGTCTGGGATATAACAGCAAATTTTTCATTAAAATTGTGTGCCACTTTTTAGAATTGAGTTTTCATACTTTTTCGGTTTCTTCCAAAAGAGCTCTTTGGGGGGACGATTTTGATTACACTTGGTGAATCAATGAGCAATTAAGTGCTCTTTAATACCTATCCTTATTAAAATAGTCTAACAGGGCTTAAATGCCAATTTTTCGAAACACCTTTAAAAAAAAAAACTCAGGTCATAAGGTCAGCATAAACAAAATATTATTTATTTATGCTGACCTTTCGATCTGAGTTTCACTTCTTCATCAGGGCTATAGGACAAAACAGATAACAACCATCATTTAGAGAAACATAAAACTGAAAAGAAATAGTATACAAACAAATTTAGAACTATACAAAATATTAAATTGAATAATACAAAATAATTGAATGTTATTCAAATTTTTTGTATACTATATCTTTTCATTTTTATGTTTCTCCAAATGATGGTTATTATCTTTTTTGTTCTATAGCCCTAATGAAGCCCTGAAACTCCGGCCGAAATGTCGGCATAAATAAATAATTTTTTGTTAATTTATGTTGTTTTTGCTGACCGCTCCCTCCCCTCCTCCCCCCAACCATTTTCTCCAATCGGTAATCTACAGTCAACTATCTACACCTCATTACCTTTAATTTTCTTTATTTAAAAGAATTATCAAATTCTCATTGTTAAAAATAATAAAAAATGTATAAGTACAAAATATTACAGAATTTTGTGAATAACTAAAGGAGAAAAAAGGAAAAATAGATATATCTGATTCAAACAGGAAAAGCCGAGGACGTCTTTTTTGTGTGATATATGCACTACACCAGATTTTTATAATACATAATAATCATATATGTTATAAAATGTTTTAAAAACTTAGTTTTTATTAATAATTTTGTTTCAGATAAGTATATGACCACCAGTGGTGCCACAGCTATTGCAGCAAACAATTTAATGAGTTTATCAGAAGAGCAGCCTCCTTTTTCTCAGGCACCTGTCATAGTACAAGCAACGTACTCTAATTATACGTAAGTTTATTTTCCTTTCTTTTTCTTTACAGTTGCATTAAAACATTGTTTAATCTCTAATACTCCATAAAAAAACAATCATAACACATTATTACTGAACTAGTCTGTTTAGTTTCGGTATATTTATTTGTTTTGTTTTTTTGTGGAATATAAAAAACATGATTTTTTTTTTTTTATTGGACTATAAATAACTAAAAATTATAGTATCCTAACATAGTAGGATTTGTTAATTGTTGACAGTTACTAATTGTTACACTAACAAAATCTTCACCAAAACAAATGTCTATATTTTCTCATGTAAATATTTCTTGGCAGTACAGTTTTAATATAAATCAATTACTTAGTAATATATGATGTGGGTGAGACTTTGTTGACATTATAAAGAACAAAATATAGGACAAAATGCAGGTATTTCATACCTCTTGGTTCTTGACTCATATGAAATTAGGGTTGGTACAAACACAAAAGAAATCTGTCTGCCAGGCTAGGGCCGTGCTACTCGTTGTGCAGACGTGTTCCGAAATTCAACTTAAAAAATTCAAAAATGCAGGTATTTCATACCTCTTGGTATTTGACTAATACGAGACTAGGGTTGGTACAGACACAAAAGAAACCTGTCTGCCAAGCTTGTTCTGTGCCACGTGTTGTGCAGACGCGTTCAAAAATTGAACTTTGGAAACTCGAAATTCAAATTTTTTTCAGTTAGTTATTTATATCTTCTTTGTTATTTATTAAATTTTTTACCTATCTCAAATTTCTTTACTTGAGTCAGTTCTGACACGAAAGAAACCTGTCTTCCAAGCTTGTGCAGACGGAATACAAAATTCAACTTTCAAAATTTGTATTATATCCGGCAAGATATTACTAGCCTATTTCAACATTTTTTAAAAAATATTTGTCATGTTTTTAGTTGAATATGCATATAAAATTAGAATTATTTGAAACAGACAAACAGAAAAGTAAATTGACAAAAAATAACAAGGAAATATATTAATAATCATTTAAAATTTGGTTAATACGTAAAAGTCGTTGCTAACTTCTTTTATTCATACTTCTTATTTAACTAAAAATTAAGCTGATGCAGGTAGTTTTTAGATATCCTCCTTAGACTCATCAGATTCCTTTTTTCTGCACTTCATCCTTTCCAACATCCTCACATTATTTCCCTTTATTATAAGCTAAAATAACTAAGGAGGGATTGAAGTTGCTTCCATGCCATTCATTTTCATAAATGGCTGACATAATATTTCTTCATAATCTTGAGCCTAATAAAAAAAAAAAAATTACGTTTCATGTCGTTTATATTTGTACATCTCTTTCTTCTACATATGGAACAACTAATAGTTCCTATGATATAGGATTCTCGTCAGAAAAATGAGAAATCGACATTTTCTGAATTTATTTTGCTAATATCATGAAAAATCCTACTTCAATGAAAAAACTAATAATAACATTCATTTTAGGCTGTTTAACAAGCTTTAATTTGATTCCTAAGAGACATATATACATCTAATAGTTCCTGTTATGTAGCCGTCCTAAGCAACAATTTTCATCAGAAAAATCGAAATTTTATGAATTTATTTTCCTTATATCATGAAAATCCCACTGCACAACACTAGCTTGGCAGACAGGTTTCTTTTGTGTTTGTACTTAACCCTAGTTTCAAATGAGTCAAAAAACAAGAGGTATGAAATAATTGATTTTTTTATATATATCTATGTATATATTATTTACTAACAAGATTTTCTCATTCATATTCATATTTCTTTACTCCTTTTGGATGTAAGCCACGAATGTATGTTAGGAAGCGGGCTATACCTTCTTACACAATTGATGACATAACCCATGCCATCCACGATATTCCCAATGGTGATATGACGTACTTTGCCACTTCTCTGGCCTACATGGTACCTAAAACAGTACTCTTCAACCACATCAAAATGTGTATATCCGTCGAAAACTGGAATTGGAAAATTTTCATGGTTGCAATATTTTCCCTTAGTATGTGTTCCATATGTAGGAAAGTGAAAGTGGAAAGCAACAAAATCCGTCTTGGAGATAATCATGGCACATACCAACAAACTGACGATTGAACAGCATTTATTTGGACTCCAGTAGCTCCTAATATTACACGTCTAGAATTTAAAGATTAAAATACTCTCCTTGTCTATTAGCAGAAGTGGAAATCATGCGCGGACTTTAAGTTCATTTGTCTTCATTAATTTTGATCGTTAACAAAAAAACTCACCTGAACAGTTAGGAATAATGTGGACTGTTCAAAGAACAAAACTGAATTATGATAGAACTATTGTTGAATGTCGAATACTTTTTTTAAAAATAAAATAAATCTATTTTGTATACACACCCAGTCATTCAAGAAGTTTGAAATCAATAGAAATTCATTTACATATTGTTTTTTAATAAGAAAACTGAGTATTCTAACAATGCAATTCAATTCCAAAATGAACTAACTACAATGTGGTAATAGCTGAACTTCCACAACAAATACTATCACCTTTCATGCTATAACTGTTATGACAGTACTTTCACTACCATAACATGTACTGGCAATTGTCTCGCATGATAGGACTTTCATGACAGTAAATGTCATGGACTATTATACAGTTTAACAGTTGCTATAGCTGTGACAGTTCCTGCCGTGGCTATAAAGTATCAGTTTTTTATTTTTGTTTAATACCAGATCGGTCTTGTGGGCCTTGGATGGTTGATGTAGCAGTGTAATATTTTTTTAAATGTTGATTTTGGGGGATAGTCTCTTAAAAAAGCACTCCTAAAACATTATAAATAAAAATGTATAAAGGCCTAACGAACCCGAAGGTTCGATGCAGGTACTACCAGTTGCTCTCTACATACATCCTTCCAGTGATGCCCCTACAAACTCAATTCTACTTAATCAGTTTTAACGCAATCCTCTCATTTATGTTTCGGTTTACCCTTCGGACATTTACCCATCGGTTCAGTGCTTATTAACATTTAGGGATCCGCTTATTACTAAACCCTTTTTCGGTCTGTAAAATAAATAGATAAAAATAATAATTCTTAACAAGAGAGAAAAGTAAAGTTAATAATAGTAATAACAACTTATGTAGACCTAACAAAGCAAACAATTGCTCTCTTATGGGGAGAAAAAAACAACAAAAGTATCACACTTTAAGGTGAGAGTAGCTTTAATTGTCACTATGTGTTTTATCAACTGTCAAGCCGGAGCTAGTTCGACATCACGGTCATGGTACTTATATTTTATTTTTCTTTAATCCTACTATTTTACTTACTTATTTAATTACTTGACATATATGTTTTCTTTCCCACTTTTTTCACAACTTTTATTTTAAATAATTTTTCAATTTGTACATATATTTACTTGCTAGATTTACAATTGTATATTAATTTTTGTTCTTTCTTCTTTCTTAATTTTAATATTACTTTTTCTCATATAGCCCTCATCTTCTTATAATACTTTACATTATGCACTTTGACTATACATTTCCTATCAAAATTATTTATGCATCAATAATGTTCATTATTTTCTAGTCATGCTGTAATTCTTTTTATTCATTATGGTTATTATCTTGTTTTTTGTTCTAAGCCCGAATGAAGACTTGGAATTCTGGCCAAAACATTGGCACTAATAAAAAATTTTTACTTATTTGTGTTCTTCACTGATTGCACTCTTAACCATCTCCCCCTCATTTATACTTTTATTAAGTAAATGAATGGAGATTGTTTTGGAAAAATTGTTAAGAAATATATATTTGGATAACAGATTTAAATTACCATTAATTACGCTGAAAAAAATAAGTTTATGATTCTCCCACATACCAATTTTTTTTTTTTAAACCCACAGTTTTTTTTCCTTTTTAAACAATTTTGATCTCTTTTCTCTCAACTTTATTCATTTTAACATCCGACGTTTCGACCTCTCAGGTCATTCTCAAGGATTCCTTATTCTGTCTGTATTCCTTTTTTATTCCTTAAAATTCATTAATGCCGGCTAATTGCCTTTGTCCCAATAATTTCTTCTATTAAATTATTTTCTAAATTTAAAACATTTTAATAACCACTTTCATAAGTTCATAACTTCATAACAACTATAATAATAAAGAATAAATCCCACAGTTTTTTTTATACTATTCATCTCGAAATTATCATGTTTGAGCTCAATCAGGATGTATTTCAAAAAATGAATATTTTTTCGCTACATCACCTCAGCTATTTTGGGAAACCGTTTGAAAATTCAATTTCATCCACTGTTTTGCAAGATTTGTTTCTCCTTTCCTTGACATTCCTAAACCTCACAAATGGCTCATCTGATTTGACCCAAAACTGAAGGAAAGTAGAGAATTAGCATTAAAATGGAACCAGCAAAGTTTGTCTTGCAGACGTAATAAAGTGACTCAATAAAGTAAGAAAAAAAATTAAACACCTAATCAAAATAGATGTAAATGTATGTCTCATTAGCTATGATGTAAATTTTTTATCAAGTTAGTAAAGAACGTTAATTCCATGGGATGAAATTCATAAATTACTTAATAAATATTGGTAACAGATAGAACTCCTCAACTCCATTAAAAATTGAACTTAATGTATTGAAGGAATAAAATTATTTCTTGAATGGAAGCGTACATTCTACCAAATGGTAATTGGCATGCTGCTGAGAGGTTGCCTTTCAGCAAGTCTTAGTGGCATTTACTATATCAGATATTAAGTTGAGCCATTAAAAAACTCAATACAATGCATCAACTAATAAAATATGTCAATGACATACTCACCATTATAAATAAATATGACATGGATATCTTTTTAGGCATATTAAATACATTTACTAATAGGCTTAAATTTAATGTAGAAATTTAACAAAACGTTAAAATCAGAATCCTCGATATCAGTATAATTAGAAGTGAAACAGACATAAGACATATTGAATACATTCTGGTGGAAAAAATCAACAGCAAGCTCAAAAAATCAAGCCATAGATTACTCAAATGGTATAAAACCACAACCAAAAAAAAATTCAATTATTCTAAAATTTTATAGCTAAAGCTGAATCAACCGCTGATGATAATAATATTAATGAAATAAAAAAATTCATTCTGTATAATTTATTATTGTTTAATTGTAACCAATATCGCAAAATCACTGTTTCTTTGTGTAATCAATCAAAATAGTGTTGTTTTTTTTCAAATATGAACTGTTACAGGTATAGATTTATGCCAATCTTTATAAATTATTATAGAAATAATTAACCATTGTGGAACAATGTCAGGAATGTTTCAAAATTTAGTTGTCATATTTATCGTAACTCTGTTAAGGACCTAATTCCAATTGTTTACCTGTATATATGGAATTGATAAGTGTATTTTTTAATTGAAAACAGTTGTGAATAATACATAATCGTTATTAATTAATATTTGCTTGCTGATGTACTAATTATAGATACAAAAGTGATCAGGAAAAATTTAAAAATTATGGAAATAAATGTGGGAATTTTTTCAAGATACAAGATACTCTAGACACCCTTTTCTTATTTTATTTATAAGATGTTTCAATCTCAATTTGTGAATCTGTAATGAAAAATGGATTATTTATTTGTTTTTCAGAAATTCTTACATTGGAGAGAGAAGAAACGATATTGGAGTAAAGCGAGAAGCTGAAGATGAGGATGATGATGTTAAAAAGCTTAGACGAGATGAAGATTCTATAGACAGCCAATAAGCAGTGGTAATTATCTTTTTTCTCCTATTTGATGTAAAACAAAACAAAAAAACTTGGTACATATTATTTTAAACCATAACTACAGTGAAACTTCTAATGGAAACCCCCTCCTAGCTGATAATTTTTATAAGGTATCAGCCAACAAGTTACATATTTAATGCATTTTACTCCTCTATAGTGGTTACATGTCATAAAATATGAATGTAAAAACTCAGGATGCCAGAACTGAGTTGTCTTTACATCATTAAGAGATATTTAGTCGTGTATTAGCATTCAGTGAATGTAAAAAATTATCCTGTCCTCAAAATTTGAGGTTATACTTTTCAAGCTAAGTATAATCTAAAAATCAGTCTGTCACCCTGTCCTTTAGATACACTAGGTGAGAAGTGGCATCGAATCTTCTTATCTTCACACCAAGATATGTCACCTCCTCACCCGGTCTAACCCTCTCTCCTTGGATATCCAGGGTGATAGGATGAGCCCTGTCTGTGGAGCCTCTTATGAGTATGGCCTGAATCTTGGCTGCTGCCATACTCAACTTCCTCCTCACGCACCACTCTCCTACGAGACTGGCACACCTCTCCGCTTCTGTCTTTAGTCTGGATCTACTGTTCTTGGCCACGATGACTGTCAGGTCATTGATTTAGGGCGTGGCAAGGAACCCCTTGTCCTCCAGTTCCCCCAGCAACTCATCAAATACCAGCTTCCACAGAGCTGGTCCCAGGACCGAACCCTGAGGACATTCTCTTTCGATTTTTCTCTCAACCTCATAGTAGTTACCCCTGATCCTGACACTCCTGTTATTGAGGTAACCACCTACGAGGGAGTATAGATTACTGGGGGTGTCGAGCTCTTGCAACCGCTGGAATACACGGGGCCACCAAACGCTGTCGAAGGCAGAAGAGATGTCAAACATGATCAATAAGACATATTTCTCTGCCCTCTCCTCCACGTCCCTACGCACTCTCAGCAACGCATTCGTAGTTCCTCTGCCACGGGTCGAGCCAAACTGCCATGGATGACTTGCAGCACTTAGGACTGGTCTTAGGCTGTGGACGATCATGTGCTCCAGAACCTTACTAGCTACTGGGAGGAGGCATATTGGTCGATAGGACTTAGGCGTATCTTTATCCTTACCACCTCCCTTGTAGAGCAGTCTCAAGTCTGCAATCCTCCACTTGTTTGGAAAGTACCCCTTATCCAAACACTCGTTGAATATATCCAACAACAGTTTCAGGGCATTTGCCCCCAAGAGTTTTTGCTTCTCACATACATATCTATTCGCTATTGAGGTCTCTTTGAAATATCTATAACAGGTTCCCATGGGTGTAATTTATGAAAAAAAAACTTTGTTTTTGTGTTTTCCGAGGTCTAGTCAACAAAAAACGTTTGTAATTCTGTTTTTCCACAAAATTTGAATTATTAGTACAATAGGATTAATTTTTCAGTACTTATATAAGATGCCAAAACAACTTTTTATTTACTGAAGTAATCTGCAGCACTTTTTTTAAAGTAAATTGCTAACTTTTTTCATTATTGATCTAATAGTGTATTTGCTTTGTGTAAAAAAAAATTCGACAATATGAGATTCCTTAATGAATTTCATTTGTAAACTTCATGTTCCCATGCAAATGAAAGTAAAACATTTCAAATCTTAATTAGTTCGGTTTTAATTGTAATTCTTATCGAATGTGAAAAGTTTATGTTGAAAATTAAATACATATTGTTTCTTAAGTTGTGATACATCATGAGTCTGAAGAAATCATACCATTTTAAAAAAAAATCAATAGATCATTCTAGAGACATTCCAAAAGAATTTCTAATGTTAGAAAAAAATAAAATAGATATCCAGCATAATGATGGTTAAGATGAGATGTCCCTGGAATAATACTTAAACTTTTTTTTTCAGGCTTACAAGGTATTTCAGCTTAAGTGACAATGAGTAAATAATTCTATTATTTCATTTCTATGTTATTTTTACATTAATTCCTTGTTAACGGAAACCTCCATTTAATGGACAAAATCATCTTTCCTCCGTTCTGTGGCTGTCCATTGTATTATTTTTCTTGTAAATTAAATTCTAAAAGATACTATCTCTATTTCTGAGTATGTAATTTTTCCTTTTGAATGGTAATGTTATTTTAACAGAAAATATTTACCAGTTTGTGAATGCCATCTTTTTTGCTGCTTCCTTACCATCTAGTAGATGCTGATCCTTTTTTTTTTTTTTTCGGAAGTGGTGAATGGAACCAATAGCTATAACTACAAAAAGTTAAAATAGTCATGATTAATGAGATAATTGTTATATGCATTGATACATTATGTGCATTTTAAAACAATTCATTGTTTTATTTTAAACTTGCTCTACCCTATGGTTTTGCACGTGTTAAATTTAAATTATTATTCCGACCTGTTTCTTATTTATGATAAGTAGATGGCCAAGTGGTTCTAATGAACTGAATATTCTAAGTTAACTATGAAAATTGGCTTGGCAGTAAGTCCCTTCAGTTTGATGGCTTTATAATCACAAATTTTACTATTCAAGGGAAACTTACAGTACTTAAACATAACAGTATTTTTATTTCTTTTCCCCCTATGGTTTAAGTATATCTAAACTGCACGGTTCATGAGAAAGTGGAGCCATTCACACAATTAAAAAGGTACAGCATCATAAAGAAAAAATCAGCCTCAAATGTATGTATGTCATCTTAACAGATGTTTATTTAACCCTGTGTAAAAATATGATTTAATTGTTTAAGTCCATGAAAATTTAATATTTAATATTTATTTTTAATATTTATTAATATTCATACTTAAAATATGTTTTCTAATAATATTTTAATTAAATTGTTTTATATTACAGATGAAAAAATATCTGCTCCATAGAAATATAATAGGCGATTTTTTGGGTTATAAAACACTTTCCTTGACCACCAGAAAAATTAATGAAAGTAATATTCTGACAAATGCTGTTTCAGGATGAAATTGCTACTATATTTATTTTTTTATGTGAGCTCTAGAGCCAGCTATTTTTTTTAATTTAATTTAATTTTTTTAATTAGGGGGGACAAGGGGAGTAATCATTATAATGTGTCATCAGTTTACTTCTCGAAGTAATTTTATTGCTGTTAACAAATTTTCATTCACAAATATTTATTTTGTGTTAAACAATATTTTTATTTTTAATGATGATTAAGGAGAGAAATATTTTTTTCTGTTATCAGTTAAATATTTAATTTTGTTTCAAAGGTGATATTTTTTTACTAATTATTAAAATGATTGGCTTGATAAAAATATGTATAACATATTTTAGATGATGTATACCCGACATTTTACTCATGTTTGAAGCAAATTAAGAAAATTCAAAGTGTTATTCCTGGTTTAAAAAAATCACTTGTCCGTTGCATCATAGTAGGTAATCAATTAAAAATATAAGTTTTTCTTATATTGTCATTTCTCTCCATTCTTGGTTTTATATATGCACTAAATGTTTGTTAATAACTGCCTAGATTGTTCTTTGCCTCCAGTTTAAGCTGAAATAACTAACATCTAAGTCACGATGTAATACTTATGACCTCTAGCTTTAACATAAATTTATAAAAAAATTTAAATATATGTGTATGTATATTGATGCATACCAGTTTACATACACACATTTAAAATCCCCTATATTAAAATGACTTGTTTTACTACCTGTAAAGAAATTATATAAGCATGTGTGTAAGTTTATATATGTGACTTTTTTAAATACACACTGACACATATAAACAATTACTTATAAATACCCAACCCCTTTGGCTAACTAACATGGCAAAAATTCAGTATCTGCAGTTTAAACCATCTACTTTTTTAAAAATTTATATATTTATATAAGAACACTAAACTCGGTGTCTCATATTTTATGGATATTTTGTTGGTTGTTCTCTATAATATCAACTTGTTAAAGAATTTGTAAATAATCATAGAAATGTGTTATAAATAAATGTATTTAAGAAATGTGGCATGATTGCCATCGTGAATTTGATTCTTACTTACAGTATAGACAAAAGAACAATAACACATAAAAGCTTGGAAAACCTATTCCATTCTTTAATTGTTTTGTTAAAAGTATTTATCTTTTTTTTTTTTTTTTAACAAAAATAAGTTAGATAACCAATTATATAAATTTTTTTTTATATATACAATTTGTATATTTTTAAGCATGAATACGTTTTCTGACCTTGTTATTGTCTTGTGTCTGAAATAAAGTGCTCTCATGGTTGCACACTTGCTTTTTTTTTCCTCCCCTGAAAACGAATAAATATTAATGTGAAAATTGGTGTATTGTCGATAGATTTCCAATTTTGCTCACATTGTTCCTAATTTAGTAACTGGAACTACGTTCCTTTATCATCACTTGTATTTATAGTTAGTAGGAAAAAAAGGTAATTACATATGTGTTATTAGCTTTTAATTTTCAAAATTACTCATAAATGTATTTTAAATTGTTTTTTATTACATAAAATGTGTAATTGTGTATGTCTGTGTGTGTGTATATATATATATATATATATATATAAATAATACATATACATGTGTATATGTATATATATAAACACACACACAATTAAAATACACATTTGATTACTTTTCCTTAAGTTGTTTTTTCTGTTAAAAATGTTCAATCAGGTATCAATGATGGATGATAAATTCTAGTTTGCTTACAAAAATATTGTATGATTTCATTATATTACCATAAACTCTGTCATAAATTAAATACTAATAATCTTAATTATTTGTACTATTTAAAATTTTGCAGCTTTAAACTTTTTTTTTTAAGAAAGAAATATAAATTGTATCTTGATGGTTCATAAATTTATAAAATATTTATAAAATATTTATAATATAAGGGTGTTAAAAGATTAACCAGTTGTTGATTTGATATATAAATTTAGCTCTCCTTTAAGGAAATTCAAATTGATACTACTTAATTTATATTTCTTTATTATACAAATCTATAAATTATCTTGTTATATAAAATTAAAATCAAATTAAGATTATTTCAACACAATAACTTGTTATTTTATTTCAAAGAATGTCATTTTGTTGTTATTTCACAATTATTAAAGATAAAGCTTTAATTTCAGAAAATATGTTTTTCATAATTAGTTATGACAATATTTTTTATTTTAAAATTATTTTTGCTGTTATTCTAGTATTTTAAAACTGAAATATTTATAACTTTTTTTACACTGATGCTAGTGCTAAAATTATAGGGGAAAAATAATTATTTTAATAAAATGTATTAACAGTATAAGAAAACAAAAATCTTTTTTGAAAATATATGAGTACTACTGATATATAATGTGGATTGAAATTTTTATGGTCCTTTTTATGTAGAATGTCAGATGCATCTATGAACCAAAAACTTAATTTGGCTAGTCAAATATTTGGACCAGTTTTGTATAGTTTATTTAGTGTATCTCGTACTAACTACTGGATTTAGTTTAGATCTCATATATTGAAATTTGTTTTTTGTTGTTTAACTAGAAAAAAAACCTTTGTAATTTATTTATGATTTATTAGAAACCATTTTGAACTTGTGATATGTATCGTTTTTAACACCCTTATTTATGAAGGACTAGTCAATGTGTAAATTTTAATACAATGCACAAAAATATATTTCACTCATGTAAGCTTATTACATTGACATTTCATATCATTTGCAGTTTCTGTAATCTTACATACTCATTGAATTTTTTTATATGCAAGTGGTGGTTAATGTTTTATGCAAATATTAATATTGGAAATAAAAACGAAGCGTTATAGTTTCTTAGTATGGTGGAATTTATTTTTTTATTTCAGAATCAAAAAAAAAAAAAAGAAAAAGAAAAAAAAACGAAAAAGTAAGAAATGGATTTATGTTTGTTATTTTTCTCCCAAAGTTGTCATTATTTTGTTGCAATATACAGAAAAATATATGATTTATGAAATTATTTTGTATTAATTTTTAAATAATTTAATGAGTTTTCCAATTTATTATTGAAACAAAATTATGAATATAAGTTTGATTTTTTTTAAACTAAAGTGATGCCACTTAAAAATTTACCAGATTTACCTAGTCATCACTCTTACCAGAGTAGCGTATATACACTTGATTTTTGAATGAGGAATGTTTATCCTAATTGGAAGAACCGGTTTTTGAGTTGTGTCACTTTCGAAAGACTATTACCTATATTCTTTTAGAATAACAATAATCATATACAATGTTTTTCATTTGGAAATTATATTAAACTGGAGTTTTACCAGCAAATTTTGATATTGTTACAATGCCTTGGTTAAAGTACTAAACCATCAAATACAAATATAGTATAGCAATTAAAATTCTACCAATGGATATTCGCAAATGTCCTAAGCTTGTTTAGCTGGTATTTGTGGTTCAAAGGGATCAAAATTATGAATAAATAATTAATAAAGATGCAAATATATATGTAAGACTTATTGGGATTATTATTGATTTTTAAAATTATTACTGCTTTAATTAAATTGAAACTGTCGACTTATGCTCGCTCAATAGATTCTGCAATTCTGAATATATTAAATATTTTGTATGGTCAGGAATCAGTATGGAATTTACAGTAAACTTTAGGAAAGCCATCATTAATTCTAAACTTAATATCTTGCTTCAATTATGTGAACTGAAGAAAGAATGAAAATAGTTTAGCCGAACCTAAACCGTTCTGTTCTGCTTATATTAGCCCTTTCAGTGAGGCAATGTAAGGGCTTCGTTCTCGTATCCCATCTGGCAATTTTTTTTATTTCATACTTGTTATTCATTATATCTTTTCATACTTGTTATTCATTATATCTTTTATACTGATAATGATGAGAAGATAGTTGACCGTGGATAATATATATGAGGAGAAGATGGTTAGGGGCTGCAGTCAGAGAAGAACCCAAATAATTTTAAAATAATAATAGTGTTCTCTGACCGCCCACCCCCTCAATCATCTCCTCATTTAAACTTTTAAACTAATGCATTAATTTTTTATTTAAACTTTATTACATGTTTATAATTATAATTTTAAACCAGACTGAAAATGCTCTAGAGCTGGAAGACAAGTTAGAACCTACTCCTACCTAGCCCACAAATCTGTAGGAACTTGTACTATTTTTCTTTGTTTTTCTCTTACTAACTTTTTTAAAAACACAGAATCTTATTAAGAATGTGTCCTGTGTGGAATTTTATTGTTGTATATTTTCTTTGTAAAAATTAAAATTAAATTACCTAGCTACTTAAAACTAAATTTTTTTTTTAAATTTACAAAACTGTTTTAAATGTGTATATTGTGGTATTATTTTTGTTTGACACAGATTAACAGGTAATTAAAGGTAAAAAATAATCAGAGCATGAAAGTATTTAATGTCCAGAAAATAACAGCATTAATCATCAAGCTGACATAGTGCTGCTACTCCTCGATTAATCCAATGTCTTTGCTCTTTATCACTTTTGAATTCCACATACATAACAAAATTAGTTGAATGTCCAGTGGTAGACAGCACACCTCTTCTAGCTGTTGTCTTATAAAGAGGACTCTGGTATATCGATTGAGGTTTAAAAGTTTTCTGGAAATAAAATGAATACATTAACTGCCAATAAAAAATAAAAATAAATTTTTTTCAAGAATTTGTTAAACAAACAATTTTCAAACACCTTTTTCTCATTTTATTTCTCCCTAAAAACACAACCGAAATTTATAAAATAAATTAAGTATTTTTAAATAAAATAGGATTATCAAAATCATGTCAAGTTACAAGAGAAAAAGATGCATGATAAAATTTTTCAAAATATCCTCTAAAAACTTTTGAATTATTCTCAGTTAGATTTAAATGTATACAGAAATTTTAATATATTTGTTTATAAATACAACATTTAGAAAAAATTGTATTAAAATGAATTTATGACTGGAGATCAACAAATGATTTAGGAAACATATCCATGATAAGAAGTAATTCCTTATATTCTAATGGAGTCTGAATCAAACTTCAGACTGTAGAAACGACTACTGTAGGGACAAAAACTAATTTAAAACAATAAATTGAATTTGACCCCACCCGGACCGAATTCCATTTTTTGATACACACAGTCAATCAGCTATCTTCCACTAATTTAAAACACCATTTATCTAGTATATTGTCCAAGTTTTGTTGTACTGTTCATGATGGTAAGAAGGTAAGTGAAAATAATGTTTTCTGGGTTATCTCAATTTACAATAAGTAATGCAAGTTACAATTTCTTAAAGGAAAAAGTTACAATTTACATGAGGTATCATTTCTAAGCCATGTAACATATCACACACAAACTTTATTATACTAGCTTTTTCTAAATGAATTTGAAAGAGATGTGCAAAAAAGAGATTCATTTCAGTTAGTACCAGTAGGTTTAACTAAAAAAAGGATCATTCTAAAAAAAACTCACTTTGCTGTTCTGAGGTTTCTAGAACCTTGGTATGAAGTATTCCTTCATGTACTGTCACTTACCTACATACTGTAGAAATCTTTTTGTGAGGATTAGTTTCAACTCAAAGTAGGGTGGGTAAGTGAAAGTCATGGATATTTGTACCTCACCAGATATTGTTTAATCTCTCTACCAGTCCTCAGTTTGTCTCAAAGCTGAATATTCTTGAGCTCTTAAATATTCTAAAATTTGAAGAATTTCTTGTGTTCCTATCTAAAGTGCATTTCAAAAAGTTTCAATAAAGATCACTAATTAAATAATTAGTGATGAAATCACTAAGTTGAAAAAAAAATAATGACAAGAGCTTAGTTTAATATTACCACGCATAACTCTGATAATAATTTAAAAAAAAAAAAAAAAAGGGGATGAGAATCTTCTTAATGCTTTCTATGTCATAAGATTGGGTGTGAACTTCGATAATACATGCCAGAAGGAAGCCAATTTAAGTTTGGTCAGTTAAGCCAAGTAAGCAAACTACGAGTTATCTCGTATTTGGTGTTATTGCCTGTGATGCCAACCTATGAGATAACTCATAGTTTTCTTGCTTGGCTTAACTGACCAAACTTAAATTGGCTTCCTAGACTGAAAACTTGAAAAGTACCGTGGCAGTCAACATGTTAAATATGAGTTTATGAGGAGCCAGAGCGTAGAAGTGACAATTTCATGAATGGGATTTTTTTTCTATCTACTTGTACCTCAACTAAATTCACACCACAGCACGGACAAAATCGTAAAATTATTGAATGATATTTATTAATTATTGATAATTTCATAGTTTTGTAAATAAAATTTAAGTGTTTCTAATAATAATAAAAGAAGAAAAAAAAAAAGTATGAGTGTACATAGACTTCTACTGATTCTATATAGATATTGAAAACATTAATATTTATGTTATATGTAAAAGGAAGATTCGGGTGCGGTCAGAGAAAAACTTTAATAGATTGATTAATCACTATTTGAGTTTTTCGTTGACCACTCCCAGAACATCTTCCTTTTATGTATTACACATGGTTAATCAACGATCTTCCAATATTTATGTTACATTGCATGAATTTACAATTTTGTTTTGAGTTTTTAATTCTTACTCTTCGGGAATTGGATGGACAGTAGGTGTAAAAACAAAATAACATCCTAAGAATCGCAGTTAATGCTCCTTGGTTCATAAGAAATAGGCAATTGCATTGCGAATTACATAAGGAGTCAATAGAGAATTACATCAAAAAATGGTTCATGAAGTTCCACTCCCAGTTGCCGACAGTTAAAGGAGCAGTGACCTACAATCTGGGAAACCCAACCTCAACCCGAAGACAGAAGCCCAGACTGCAGCAGGACATTCTGTTATAAATTTTAATAATTATAAAATTGATTCATAGTCACACTACCTCTATTTTACTTTTTATTATTACTCATTTTATTTATTCATTATTATTATTTTTTATTTTTTCAAATTAACTTGTTTCTTATTACTATTAGAGGGCAATTGTTTGTTTTACTTAAGTGTACCAATATCATTATTTTTTGTTATTAATTTTACTTTCCTCTTTTATTAAGAAGCATTATTCTTATCTATTTAGTTTATTATTTTTTTTCTTCTTTTAAGAAAAACATTGTATATAGTTAGGGGTATCTTTTGTACGAGACTATGCCCCCCCCCCATAATCAACAGTTAAAATATAAATATATATATATTGTAATATGCTCTTTTTTTTAGTAAATAGTATATTTTGATGTATAAATGGTTTTAATATGTTTTATTTTATGTATCATTTTAATATTCATTGCTTTGTTTA
>NW_027112434.1:0-16037 GCF_000696795.3 Halyomorpha halys | reverse complement strand
CAATGAAGCGGAAGCGTGGAGGAGTGGGGAGGAGGTAGCCAGTCAGCCGTTTAACGGCTTTATTTCGATTTCAAATACGTCGCGTATACAGGAAGGCCAGGCTGATCTGGTATAAAATAAAATAAAATATATATATAATAATCGTAACACTAGGATTTTTTATTGGATTATTGTTTAGGAACAAGGTAGGAATATGAGGAATAGTTTTCAGGAGATGATTGGATCCTATTACGATTACTTTGGTTTTCTCTCTCTCCATTCATTAAACTTGTTTTCTTTAGCCTAGTGATTAATTTGATTCAAATCTTCTTGAAGTTTCTCCATGGCAACTAATAGGTCAGAAGGTGAGGACAGGTTAATTTAGAAATTATCCATTTGGTGGTAGTTAAAGAAAGTATCATAGAGTTAAGTTTTAATGTTGTTAAGGACATTTTAATGGATTAATGTCCTGATATCTTCCCAATAGATTCACAATGTGAATTAAATTCTACTAACAATGAGCTAATACAGATAAATGCAGGAGCAGAAGTAATGAATTTCTTGCATTTTAAATTTTTTACTTATGCTATTGTTTTAAAACCAATCAAAAGCAGAGTTAATTACACTGTCTACCAAGCAATACAGATGTTTATAAATGCAGATAGATATGATAGTTCACAATAAAGGGAGAGAACACGAGTTGTTGGTGGACTGGCTGGCTTGTAGGTATTATAAAACTGGCCTTCCACTCAGTTGAAGACACATGTTTATTACTGACTATTGCTAATAGGAGAAATGTCGCAAAAGTATTTTAGGAAAGCTAGAAAAAAAATTTGATAATGTCCCAAATTTCTTTTGCTTACTCCATAATTACTATTAAAAAAAAAACTAGTATGTTAATAATGCTTTGATTATATCAAGATGTTAATTGAAATATTGCATAAAAATAGTCTTCACAATCTAATTCAAATTGGAAGCTCGAGTAACAAATTGATAGTTAAAAAATTGACAATTGAGTCATGCTGCCTCTGGCTCTGCAAGGATGAAAATAACATATAAATAAACATCCAGGAGAAATATTTGGGATGGCAGGTGTGTTAGGTTTCAAGGGACCCTAATGCACTTAGAAAAGAAAAGAAAGAAAACAGTATAATAATAGTTTATATAAGAAGATGGTCAGGGTTGCGGTCAAAAGAGAAACAAAAATAGTTTACAACTATTAATTTTCCGACGTTTCGCCCCACTTTGCAGGGCTTCATCAGGGCTAAAATGATACAATGATAAGAATAAAAACAAGTAACAGTGGCAAGAGTAAAATATCTTTATAAAAATACATAAAATATTAAGCTAAAAAAGTACAGGAGATGTACATAAAACAAAAACAACACGGAGAAGGGGGAAAAAAATATAGAGATAAAATAAATGTCATCAAAGAATAATTATAAATAAAAGAGATTAAAAAAAAATAATAATGATATAAAATGATAATAAATGAGCAAAGAACAAGTCAGGACAACCTACCTGTTCAAAGCAATCGGTTGAACAGAAAGCAATAAAGAAGCGGAAGCGTGGAGGAGTGGGGACGAGGTGGCCAGCCGTTTAACGGCTTTATTTCGACTTCAATTACGTATTCAGGAAGTAGTGATAAAGATATGACGAAAAATGAAAAATGATAAGAGAAAAATACAGAAATATGATAATAATAACTAAGTAAAATTAGAATGACACATATCGTTACTAATAATAGGAGATTATACTGAAGAAAATAAAACAATATAGGATATAATAACAATGATTGTAAAAGAAGTAACTAATAATAAGTAAAAGTAAATAAAGAGTAGTATTAAAAAAAAAAAAAAATTACAAAGAATTAAGTAAAAAAAATAATTAAACAATGATAACGTGTAGTATTTATATATCGTGAAAATAATCATTTATCTACACTGATAATAGTAATAGTAAAGATAACAGGAGTAACATGAATAATATAAAGTGAAATAAGGTAATTTAAAAAACGGAAGTGAAAGTTTACAAAATAAAAATAAAAATATATATAAAAGTACAAGGTGAGATGTAGAAAGAAGTACATAAAAAGATTAAAAATAAGTAATAAAGTATAGAATATAATAGAAAAATGTTTGGTGATGATAATAAAATGAGTGTAAAATTATTTAGTCTTAATTAAGTTTAATATATGGCTGTATGTATGCCATGAGATACAGTTTTTATCGATTTTGTGGTTAACTGGAAGGGGTTCAAGGTGTATATAAATGGATTCTGAGATGAGTCTCTTTTGGTAATTTGGAACAGTGGCTAAAATAGTGGTATGGTCAAAAACAAAAGCATGATTAAGTGTAAGGGCATGTTCTGAAAGTTTGGAAGCGGATGAGTTGTGGGAAGTTATAGATAATTTATGTTGAGAAATACGTGATCTGAGGTGGTTTTTAGTTTCGCCTATATATGAAGAATTACAGTTGGGGGAGGAGCAAGGAATCCGGTATACAACGTTAGAGCGGTATTGGAGTGGAATAGGATCCTTGGTATTAGTAAAAAAGTAAGATAGTTTATTTTGAGATTTGAGTCCAAGACTAAAAATAAAATGTCGTTATGGAATAAAGGGATGACGGAATCAAGGAGGTCATTGAGCACAATGTTAGAGAGATCGGGGGCGAGAGAGTTTCCCATGGCGAGACCTAATGTTTGGTGAAAGAACTTTCCTTGAAAAGTTAGATATCCAAATTTGCAACATAGTTCAAGTGATTCAAGATATGAGGCTAAGTTAAGAGTGGTATGTGGTTCTATTGTAGTCCAGTTCTTTTCCACAATTTGGAGTGCTCTGTCGATAGGTATGTTGGTGAAGAGGCTTTCAGCATCAAATGAAGTAAGAATAAAGTTAGCGGGAATTCTAAGGGATATTAATTGTTCTCATAGTTAGAAAGAGTTGTGGATGTCGTAAGGGTTGTCATGGCTCAGGAACTGAAGAGACGGAAGGAGGAATTGGCTAAGTTTAGAAGATGGATCATTAATATTGGATATGATGGGGCGAAGGGGGTTGCCAGGTTTGTGGATTTGGATACGGACAGGAAGTCCGTACAGTCAAGGAAGTAAAGAATTATAAGAAATTAGCTTGTAGTAGGTGGGACGGTTAATTAATTTATTTTGAAGAAGGGTTTTAATATGCTGATTAAACTTATTCATAAGTGAGCGGGTGGGATTACGGGTTGAAGGTAGATAGGTGGATTGGTCAGAGAGGAGTTGTGTAATTTTTTCAATGTACTCAGTCTTATCTAAGATGTCAGTCAGGTTTCCTTTGTCAGCTCTAGTAACAATAAGTTGGTCATTAGATTTGAGAAAGGATCTGGTGTGGGATAAGTCTTTGAAAAATAAGGGAGAGAGAAGGGAAGGTTGGGATGTGGGATGTTGTAGGTGATTGGATATCATATTGCTAATCTGGATGCGGGATAGTTCTTTGTCTTTCTCTGTGATGTCAAATAGGTTGTCTCTATATATATATTCCAGATCAGCAATAAGTTGTGGGATGAGTTTGGCAGGGTTAGAGATGGGGGTGGCAAAATTGGGGCCAAGACTAAGAATGTTAACAACGTTGGTAAGCATAGTGGTGGAAGATATATTATGTACCCAGTTTTCTTGGTCTTTGGGGTAGATTTTGGTGGATAGAGATTGTTCATAAATATGTTGGAATTTGGAGATGAGTGAGAGTTTTTTACATTGTTTGGTGGAAGTAAAAATGTTTTTAATGCCATTATTAAGTTTAGTCATATTATCATAACCAATGACAGAAGCTAACAATGATGAAAGAGAATTAATTTTGGTATTAATGAAATTGATTTATTAAAGAGTTTTCTTAGTTTTTAAATTTAATAATGTTTTTTTGAATTTAAATAGGGAATGAGAAAGTTGGGATTTAAGAGAATTTGATGTATGAAAATGTTTAACGCAATTGTCAATAGATTTAGGAAAACAGAGTTGGATCTACATTTAAGGAGGAAAATTCTCTGTTCTGTTTTATCTGCTAGGCGCTGATTAAGGTTACACAAGTTATTAATGTGATATTTGTGGGAAGGAAAGTATAATTTAAGAAGAGAGAAAATGTGGTAGGGTTTGTTATGAAAGGAAACAGAAGAAGAAAGATGAAGTGAATTATCAGGGGGAATATCAGGTGGTTGAGGGGTCACAATACCAGTGAAAAAAGTTTGAGATCGAGGGGGTGTAGATGTATTCTGCGGGGAGGGTTGATGAACAGAATTATGTAAAATGCTGGAGGTGTGTGGTACAGATGTGAGTTTAGCCGTAGATCTGTAATTTCTAATCCTAGTACTGCGGCGGAGAGATGAGGGTGAATTATTTGTTGAAGAAGAGATAAGAGAGGGGTGAGTAGCAATATGGTGATGAGAGTAGTTGGTCTCATGAAGCAAAGATGGAGATAGAGAAATAAGTTGTTGGTTTTTAGGTGTTGCATTGGAGAGAAGAGTTGTGAAAGATGTATCTTTTTTAGAGCCCCGTAGGTTTAACTTTTAATAGTTTACTTTTCAGGTAATATATGAAGTTATTTATTGAAGTAACCAAGATGAAGAACATGGTTGAGCAAATGAATTAAAAATCTGGAAACAATGCCAGAGAAATAGGAGACTACTTACTGTGATTACCAGGGGATACTAAAATAACCAAGGTAAATTACCAAAAGAACTCTTAACAAAAGAAATTTAAAAAAAATAACAAGGATATCAGGTTTAAAGGCAGGAAGAAGAAGAAAATTTCATAAGAATAACAAAGATCATGAACCCTCCCACATTGAAGTATAGGATTAACAGAACTTAGTTAGAATGTTGTTAAGGAGATGCATTAATATTGTTTATCAGAAACTGTCAATACCCTCTGCCAATGAAATTCTTCAAATGAGGCTATGGTTCAAAGTATCATCAACTAGTAATTTTTTTAATTTAAAAAAATTGTCTTCTTTATCTCTGGCTGAGCTTCAATATTTTTGATCATAATTGTGACCAAAAGTATATACTCATGAGAGATAGTTGACCGTGGATGACTTATACGAGGAGAAGATGGTTGGGGGGTGCGGTTAAAATAAAACACAAATAAGTTGAAGTAACTTATTTAATAATTTACTTAATTATTTACTTATTAGTTAAATAAGTTACTTCAACTTATTTGTGTTTTATTTTGACCGCACTCCCCAACCATCTTCTCTTCGCAAAAGTATATACATCTATTTCAGAGGAATCAAATGATTAGATAAAACAGACAAAGACCATTCATCTAGAATATTTAAACTGCAAAAAGCTCTAGGCAAGAATGATAATATGATAATTTATAAGCAGTAAATAGTACAAAAGATATTAATTACTACATTAAATAAATATTAACCTTCACTCCAGGTTTAAACCATATAATTGGTATGGTATCAAAAAGGATTTTTGGAAAAGATTCAGCAAGTAACATTGTTTCTCTATTCCAGCGAGCACCCTCCATAAATAATCCCTAAAAATAAATCATCATAAAAATAAATTAAATGGTAAAACCTGAATTTTTTTTAGTAATTTATTTATTATTATACAACTGTATAAATATATATACATCAAGTAAATTTGCTGTAAGTGATATTATGGCATGATACAAACATGAGGAGAAACTATCCATTGATAGAACTCCAAAAACATTTCTAGAGGAGATCTCAAGGCCATCTTCTTTTCAGATGCCTAGGAGGATTATTAGGTAATGAAGGTGAAGCCAGTTAGAAACGAGTTGGTTTGTGTGATTGGGAAGTTAATCATGAATGGATTGGTATCTGGTTCTGGCCAAATTGGCAACATAGGGAACATTGGGGCCCTGATGGAAGACTTGATTTGTGACAAAGTAAGGAGCATTAAGGATTTTGGACTGTAAGGATTGGATTCAGGAGGAATTCGATGGTTTAGTGGAGCCCCTTAGCTCAACTCAATATGTCCAGATAGGCCTTATAATAGTCATGTAGATCAGTCTTTTGTAATGGATTGGAAGTTTAGACCTTTTGTCAAGTATGTTGTATATAATTGTATGTTGAAATAGTCGGAATCAAGGAGCAGTTTCCTATCTTTTCAGCCTTGTATAAGTATTCCATATCAGTCGTTTGTCCAAATGTAGTCTTAAGTAACAGATCTGTTCAACAGAAATAAGTGGGATATTATTATAAAATACCGTGGGGCAAGAGGTCATGGGTTTATGACAAGGGTAAATGTGATTTGGTGGGATTTATTAGATTTTATTTTAATCCTCCAGTTTTGGCGCGATTCTTCAAGGGTGGTGATGTGGGATTGGAGGGTTAGGATACAATGGAAGGATCATTATTCCCTGACAATAAACATGTGTCATCGGCATACGTGATGAGAACACTATTCTCTGATATCACTATTCTGGTGAGAACACTATCCTAACACTTTAGAATGGGTTGGGATGTCAGCTGTAAAAACTGTATAAAGGATACAACCTATAATCAATAAGCGCTGTTGTGATTAACTTGAAATAACCTGTCGGAGAGATAAGAACGGATAATGAGAAAATATGTAGGGGGTAGGAATTCACGGATCTTGTATAGCAGTCCTGAGTGCTAGACTCGATCAAAAGCCTATTCTACATTAAGAAAGACATGACACCATGAAATTGCTGGATAGTTGAGTGAGATGTTCGGAATCCAAACTGGTGATTTGGGATTATGTGGTTGGAATCAAGGATTGGGTACAGGCATTTTAAGATGAGTTTCCTAAGGAGTTTGCCCATGATAGGTAACAGAGAGATAGGACAGTAGGAGGATGGGTGTTCTGGTGGCTTTCGAGGTTTGGGAATCATTTTGATTATGGATAATTTCCATGGGTCAGGAAAATATATGGGATGAAATTAGGTCATAACCAGGAGCTTTGCGGAAAGGTAACTTCTGGATGATGTTGGATATCTCTGAAGGATGAAATGATTTAGGTGGCAGGGTCATTTGGAGTGGAGTATTCAATTCTTCTTCAATGTATTCGATGTGGGTCGGATTAAGGATGTCGGAGTGTGGCTCAAAGGTTTTAGGAAGGTGCTGACCGAATATTTGAGATTTTTCTTTGTCCGATTTTGTCCGTGTTTGAGATTCAGTAAGAAGTAGGTGATTAAAATTCTTGAAGTTGAAAGCTTCTTAGTAGTTGTACATAAAGATTTGTCAGTAATCGTGAGGTTTTCAGTTAAATTATGCGTTTTGAATTTTTTAAGTTCTGTTTTACGTTTGTTTGTCAATTTAGTATAATATGTTTTATCTGTTGGTTATCTAGTCCTGTGTCACTTCACTCTTTCTCTAAGTTTTTCATTAATAAGATGCAAATGCGCTGTGGCAAGTTAGTATGAATGGTATTATTAATTTCACTGATTGCCATTTTGTCGTATATGAAAAATCTTATAGATTCTGTAAAGTTTTCTATGGCTTCATCAATGTCATGTTTAGTCTTAAGTGGAATTTTTAAGTCCAGTTTGTTTTCCAAATCATCACGAAATTTGTCCCAGTCTATTCGTCCTTTAATCAATGAAGGAGGAAAGAGCTTAGGAACGAAGTTCAAATGTAAGAAAAGGATAACTGGATTGTGGTCTGATGAAAAGTCATCTATAAATTCAATAATGGTCCGGGAACAGGAAATTTGTGGGGTGATAAATAAATCTAGGAAATCAAGAAGTGTCTTGAAGGATGTAGGCCAATAAGTAGGACTCATGGGTGAGAGGATAGAATACCTATTGGAGGCAGTGACACGGGAAAGGATATTACTACGGGTACTGGATGTATGACATCCCCATCGTTGATGTTTGGCATTATAGTCTCCTCCAGCAATGAAGCACGATCCGAAGGATTTGAATAATAAAGAATCAAGGTGGTTATAGGAAAGGGAATTACCAGGGGGGTACTATACAGCTGATAATGTTAAATGGAAAGGACAAGTTGAAATGATTACAGAGGTTGATTGGATAGCGTCAGTTAGAGTGGAAGGAAGGAGGGAATGGGATAAGGATGCAAGATCCATGGGAGATTAAAGGGAATTTCGGTAAGGATTCTGGTGAGAAGGGTGATAAGCGGTTCAATAGTACCTTGCAGATCCAACAGGAAGGATGATAGGATAGAGTTTATATCGGGTGGATTGTAGTTGAGATGTGGATGTGGATCAGGAGGTGGGTAATTTGTAAGACTCGGAGCACTGGGTGTAAAACCTGAATTAGACAGAAGAATAGGGACAGATAAAGTGAAAACAGAAAAGGACATAGATCGTTACTATTGTGGAGTGGCATGGTTTTCTTACTAAATATATCATTTCAGACCCTATAGTTATACAATTGGTCTATTATTACATTACTTGCCATGCCACTTCAGCGTAGGTTAAGTTTTATAAAATATTGGTTTGATAAAGAAATTAATTAAATGACAAATAAGTTTAAATTAAGTAACATGTTTTATTTTTTATAGGAGTCAACCAAGTTGGTACATTTTTAATAGGTATTTTAAAGTAATCAAAATTGAGTGAGGTCAATACTACTATAGGTGACTCCTCTCCATGTTGTTTAATCAGTCTAAATCAGATTCATCAAGATACTAACTAAGAGCAACTCACCAGCCTTCTATGTGGGTGATGATCTTACCCCAAGTATCTTCATCCAGATGGTTTTTCAAGTTTATGAGGTAAAAACCTGGAAGTTTGGCCAATGGATAGCCTGCTTTGGTGAAGTATATTCCAGACCCAAATCAGCCATAATAATATGGATTGAGATAATTTGTAACAGGTTTTCATTCTGGAGGTTTAAGTATGAATTACTATAATATACTGCTGCATTGGCTACCAAGAGGTTGGTTAGAAGTTGTGGATAACCTGCCATTGCACAATCGAAACAATAGTTTCCAGCATCATGAGGTAGGGGTATAAAATGTCTGTATATAGACCAAACCAAGCAGCCTAAGATCTTCATGGTCAATGGTACCCAATAAAAATTCTTTTTATTTTTAGGTAAATTCTACAGATACTAGGTAACTAAGTTAATAAACAGTTTCAATAACCTTGCAATAAACTCCAAAGCTTGGAATTTTTTTTGTGGACTCAAATTTCATAACTTCAAATTGAAAACCGAGTTGATCAATGGATATCTTTTGCTGCCTTGCACAGTTTTGAAGAACTCCAGTTAAGAAAGATTGGGTAAAATAAAATCCAGACAACCAAAATACATTAGGAATTCCTCCATCAATCCAGTCTTGAAAAACTTTAAGCCTAAAAAAGAATGTAATATTCCATAACAGAAATGTATATTATAATAAAAAGAATTTGTACCTCTACAACCCATAAAAAGTCAAGGGAATACTGTCAGTATATTGGCTAGGATCAAAGTGTATATCATATAAGTTTAATCTTAAAATTAAAATACTACAAAAGTATTTATTTTAAGTCTCTGTTTTTGTTAATTAAATTTTACCTATTGTACCACATTTTACAGTGGTTTAGCAATAAAGTGCATAAAATTCTGGTTTTCAGAAGAGCATAATAGAAACATTTTTTTAAAAAAATACACAGCAATATAATTCTAACATATTTACTAACGTTTTACAAATTTTGATGTTGTTATTTTAATCTTTCACTAATTTTTTATAAGTTAATACATTTACAAGCACCTCAGGTCTATATGACTGGATAATAAAAAAAAAAATGTTTAATTAAAGCTTAAACTCATAAAATACATATTCAGTTAATTTTTTGTAATATTACAGTAATAGCAAAATAGTAACTAATATTTGTTTGGAAAACAAAATTAAGATACAAAAGTAGAAATGTCTATTTTTAAAAAAATAAAATTTTTGGCCTGGCAAAATACACAAAAAATACTTACATTTTATTATTTGCTGTGTTGATAAATAATGAATGTGTTATACTAATATTTTGGTAGTTTAAAAGAACTGGTTCTTTTCAAACCACCAATGCCGGTTTGAGTAAACCCAAATTCATATTTATATTGACATTCAACTGAATTGATTGTATTCATCAGTATAATCTTATTTATACTCCTATTTCAGTAATGATATTTTATAAAAATACATTAGTGTTAATATTATTACCATAATGCCTTCAATTATGTATTATTACTATAATAATAGTTCATTTACCTGGACACTGTCTGTTTTTAAAAATTTTTTTATCATTTATTTTGTATATTCTCACCTCTACAATATTATATTTTATCTTTTATTAGTATCAATTAATATCTACCTAATTTGACATTATACTAATCCAATACAGTCATATTATTACCAAATTCCATCTTAACAGAGGGCTTGGTAGAAAATAAATTGTAAAATGGATCCAGAGGTTGAGAAGAATGGACCTCCCCAAAAGGGTCTACTAGAAAATACTTTTCAACTGTAAGTTCACAACTATAAAAGAATTTAAAAAAGAAGGCATAGATATTATAGTAATAATATTAACACTAATGTATTTTCATAAAATATCATTACTGAAATAGAAGTATAAGAAGATTACATGACAATATTTTAACTGTACAAATTTCTATTATTAAGACAATTAAAAAATGAATAAGGATATACCGTTGTAGAAGATCTAATATGTAGCTTCCTAGCGGTTTGAGGGATGGATATGATTTCCCAACACTCATCCACATGTTAGGAACCCTTCCAACTAACATGCTTGTGAATACTTCCTCCAAATCTTTTGACATAACCACAAGCCCTTTTACAGCTTTTACCACATCTATTAAACTCCTACGTATTGTTTTTGTCAAACCATTATATCGAATAAGTTCCTAGGAAATATTTTAATATGTTATTCCAAAAGCCCTTCATGATAGATTATATATTACTTTTTTTGAGCAAATATTAAATTGTAAAAAGCCTATTATACATATCATAGCTAAACAATTACCTGTCTTAAAACTGTATTCATGCTTTGGGTATACTCAGTTGGATATTTTTTTTCTACTTCAAATACATCAAATGGATATGGTAATTTATCCAAAATATCATCAGAGAGCTCTGTTATTATGGTTTCCATGTCTTCTCCTCCTGCACCAGCAGTTATTTGCGTCTGAGTGAGAAGAACACTATCTAAAAGCTATAAGGTTTTTCCAATATTATTGCAATTAATATTGAAATATTATTAAAATACATTTAAAATATATAATTATTATAACCATTTATTATAAAGTGAGATGAGATCATAAGTCAGATAAATCTCTACTTTTTTTAAAATGTTTTCTTACCAAAGCTAAGAGTATGCTGAGAAAAATCCTATCAAACAAAAGTAACAAAAAGAAATCAAAAAATAAAAAAAAAAGTCTGGCATAGTTTCCTCACCATTCCAAACATGCATGAACATACATAATTGCCTATATTTCAAGGTTTGAAATTTATTAGTTTTTACTAAATTTGATTTGTCATTGGAGGATAAAATATCTGTAATGAAATAGATGCATGTCAAGAAAAATACTTTTGCACATGTTAGAACGAAAATAGTGAATAGAATTTAATGAAATTGACTCGATCTTTTCTTCATCAATCCCCAACTTTGGAAATATAGGTATGCCAAGGATAATATGTTTCTGCAAGCATAAGCAAAACTAGAAAATGCAATTTGATAAGTGTATTAATATGGTATAGGAACCAAAGTGCACAATTCTAGAACATTTCTCAGAAATTGGATTTATAGTATTAGCAGTAAAACACAAACAAATAGACAAATACAGAATAACAAATTTGTTCCTTCATGTCTAAAATGTGAGAGGAAATCTGTGATTCAGAAGAAAAAAAATTATTCACTTCCTACATACATAAAAACCTTTAGCTGTGAAGAAACCAAAAATTTGAGACATTGATTACTTAAATATTTTTCCTACCATATCCTCGGTGTTCTATAAGTAGGTGAACAAAACAAATTAGGTATTTTTGGATTTCCACTATTTTATTGAAGTAAACAATGAAAATAAATAAAACACCATTAGGGACGAATCAAGTTCTTAAAAACATACATATACTACATTATAATATGTGTAATACATTATAATTATATTATAATATATTCCAGAGATGTTCTACATTAATGGTCAAATAAAACATTAAAAATATTGACTGTTAACATGAACAGTAAATGGACCAATAGCTATTCTGATAACATAAGTCCTTCTGCACTAAATATATTATCCAGGTATTTGAGTTCCTTCTGACAGAGTAGGCATTTATCCCAATTAATTATGAGGTTAGCTTCTTCAAGTCACCGTAAAGCTGGTTTCAATATCTTTCGATATGTTTGAAAATCTGGTGCTAAGATTTTAATGAGATAGACAAGTGGATAAGGAGCGATGTCTGATTTCAAAATTTGGTCTATCAGATGTTGCTATGTCACCGGAGCCTTCTCTTGGACACAGAGCATCCTCAAAAAGTAAAATAGAACAGTTTCTAGGACTGTAAAATGCGGTCTTTTGCAGCTGCTTTCTTCTAACGGCACCTACTAGTAGGCTAATTTAATAAATATTTGGCTTCTTTCAACTTGTCTAATGTGTCACTCTTATTGTTCGTTTTATATTATTAGCCGGTGCCATGCACTAATCTGCATGGATCTTACAGTTCCTGCTCAAAAGCCATCTAAGTAAAGCATATGCAGTATCGCTAGAGAAAGTTATTCAATTTAAAGTTTTATAATTACAAAATTACTTGAATAATAGATACGATCATATAGATCATTTAATTAACAATAAACTATATTGATGTGATCATGATCAAAATAATTATGATAATGTTAGAGCAGGAATAATTATGAATAATCATTAAAATAAATCATCTAAAACAGCAGTGAACTTCAATCAACTTCCAACCACAAGTATTTTATGAAAATTATAAAAATTTTATATAATGTAATATGATTATGAGAGATAGTTGACCGTGGATGATGAACGAGGAGAAGATGGATGGGGGTGCGGTCAATGAAAAACACAAATAAGTTCGATTAACCTATTTTTTACTATAATGTAATGTGATGTTATACTACAATGTAATGTAAATATTATAATGTAATATGATGTAAGGATTTAAGTTTATATTTTGTTTATTTAAATTTTTAATTATTTTTACTATTGTTTACATGAGAAATTATACCTCTTATATAAATAACAAATGCTTTCTCCTATAATCATATATTCTGGATTTTTCTTATAATAAATTTCAATTAAATTTTACTACTTGTTGAGACGACTTCCTTGTAATGATTCCTTATAATTATTTTCATCATAACTTCACTTGAAATAGTTTTAAATATTTTGGTTAGAACATTAGTTCATTTAATTGATCATGATCACTATAAAACAATTCACTCTTTATTTATATTGTCTAAATTATGGCATTTGCCATTTAGTAATTTTTATAATTATTAAATTTACACACTTGCACTGAGATTTAAGTAAAAATAATTTTCTCTGGCCAGATTGATACAGGTCTTCTCAGGGTGAATTCTGAGAAGCAACTGACTAGATCAGCTCTACTAGTGTCTGGCATATCTGGCATTGGCTAAAAAATAAAACAAATGAAAGTATTTTTTCTTTCTTATGTTTTTAACAATATTCAAATTAAATTGTTCATTGTCCAAAGCCTCTGCTCTGTTCATGGTAACAGTTAACATTTCTTGATTTTTTACATGTCTGGATTAATTTATTTATAAAATGAAATGTTTCCTTGTAAAAGCAATATGCTATCTAAATATTTAAATTTTTTTCCTGGAATAATAATAATAATAATAAAGAACATTAACAGCAAAGGTTAATAATTTTTTAATAGTAAAATATCTAAAATATGAATTTTTATTTAATTCATTCATGTTGAAATTGCTGGGTTAATATGAATAATTTGTATTATTGTTCTATATAAATAAAATGAGAAAAACAAGTACTATTTGTGGTTAGAAGAAGTTAAAAAAAAAAACCAATTAATATTAAAATTTATAAATGAGGGGTCAGGTCGTATAACACAGTAACTAAATTAATTTTAATGAATTGCAGTTTTGGGCATCATTGGTTTTTTTTAAGGCTGATTTTATAAATTATTGAAATAATCTTTGAGAAATTTGTTTTCTTCGACAAAAAAGTTGATATTAAATGACTTCTGGTTGAAGGTAAAATATTGTAATTAACAAACAATTTAACATTGTAAAAGTTTTCAGTTTTACAGGTACCATGTTTTACAACCAAATGCCAAATATACTGAAAAAACTAATAAAAATAACACAATATATAAAAATCTATAAACTGAAAGCTTAAGGGCTATAAAGAGAATACACTTAAAGCAAGTTTTATCGAAATTCTCAAAGTTGTTTTGGCACTAAAACTGTTACACACAGGATGCCTTGTGTTGTGGTGTTACACCAGGATTTGGCTCCTGACAGGAATTGGGAGCTAAAACCAAGCAAAAGCAACAAAATTGAGTTCAGGGAACAATTACTTTTATTTTTCCTATAAGGCTTTGGAACAGTGATTCCAAAAAACTTTATAGTTTTCTTACATCTTCATTATTTCCAAGATATGACCATGGTAATGTCTTTAAAAACAATAATCTTAAAAAACTCAAAACAGTTTTGGATAAAAGCTGAGGATGGTCTGATTTTTTAAAAATTTAATTTCAGATTCTAATATCTTGAAATGTAAAACCTCAAATTTTAAGAGGAGCTCAATTTTTTTTTTTTTCTTGGCTACTACAAAGGTTCATAAATATAAATAATGAACCAAAATATACACATAGCCGTACATTTTGAGTTTCCTTGTTATCTTTTGTAATGTCTGCATTTTCATGAAGTCCAAAGACCTCCGGAAAAGGAGAAAGCGGTAGAGTATTGACATATTCGATTATACCAGCATAATTAGTTTCTTCAGGTACGTGATATACTCCACTCGGAGAAAAGCTATACCTAAAAATAAACATGCTATTAAGTAGAATATCTAAACTATAATATATCTTAAAAATTAATAACATTATGATAATAAAGAATAAGGAACCGACCAACATGTGTTTTTAGCTATTATACAAGCTAGATCTATAATTATATATAAGAAGATGGTCAGGGTTGCGGTCAAAATAGAAACAAAAATAGTTTACAACTATTTATTTTCCGATGTTTCGCCCCATGTTGGAGGGCTTCATCAGGGCTAAAAAGATACAAAATGATACAATGATAAGAATAAAAATACAAAGATAAGATACAATGAGAAGAATAAAAATACAAAGATAAGATACAATGATAAGAATAAAAATACAAAGATAAGATACAATGATAAGAATAAAAAACACATAACAGTGGCAAGAGTAAAATATCTTTATAAAAATACGTAAAATATTAAGCTAAAAAAGTACAGGAGATGCACATAAAACAAAAACAACACGGAGAAGGGGGAAAAAATATATAGAGATAAAATAAACGTCATGAAAGAATAATTGTAAATAAAAGAGATTAAAAAAATAAATAATAAAAAATTAATAATGATGTAAAATGATAATAAATGAGCAAACAACAAGTCAGGATAACCTATCTGTTCAAAGCAATCGGTTGAACAGAAAGAAACAATGAAGCGGAAGCGTGGAGGAGTGGGGAGGAGGTAGCCAGCCAACGTTTAACGGCTTTATTTCAATTTCAAATACCTTGCGTATACAGGAAGTAGTGATAAAGATATGACGAAAAATGATAAGAGAAAAATGATAATAATAATAACTAAGTAAAATTAGAATGACACATATCGTTACTAATAATAGGAGATTATACTGAAGAAAATAAAACAATATAGTAAATAAAGTGTAGTTTTAAAAAAAAAAAATTAAACAATTATAACAACTGTAGTATTTATATATCATGAAAATAATCATTTATATACACTGATAATAGTAATAGTAAAGATAATAATAATAATAATAATAAGTAATCCTGACTTGTTCTTTGCTCATTTATTATCATTTTATATCATTATTATTTATATATATATATATATAAGTTACGGACTGTCAGCTG
>NW_027112433.1:0-3976 GCF_000696795.3 Halyomorpha halys | reverse complement strand
GAGTCGAGCCGAATATTTGAATTCAAATCTCCCGCCATGTGTGACGTCATCAAAATGCTGGCTTCTGATTGGCTGCCCAAATCGACGCCCCAGCTCTACTAATAAGGGATAGTACATTAACGTGACAGGAACTAAGGACATTGGTCATAACTGTGGGGTGGTAAATAGAAAAGTAAGAAAAAGGATAAAGGTGGAGGGATAGAGAATAACAATATTTTATATACGATTATAGAGAATGTGACAGTAATAAGAAAGTTCAAGGAATTTTATTGCTTGAGTAATCGAAATTTGAAAAAAATAGTCAAAAAGTTTGAGTTATAAAGAAAATAATAAAAAAAGAGATGTAAATAGAGTAAATTCTAAGAGTGATATTATTAAAGTGTTTAAAAAAATGAAAATAAAATATCTTCTATACAAAAAAAGAAAAGGATAACAGTACACGGTGACATGGATACTGAATTAACTGAAGACGTCCAAGTCGCTGGCCTTGCTTATGGAGACCGCTGGGTAGCCATCGGACTGCCTACACCTGACCCTTCCTCCGCTGAACCAGACGAACTTGATTTGCGCCACTTTCTGCTGCTTCCAGGTTAACCAGTAGAGGTGCTTGCTGCCATGGCTTCGCTCACATATACTCGGTGCGTGTCGTTTTCATCCCAACCTAAATGACGAGTGGAAAAATTCAATTTGGCTCTTCTTTGCCGCACCAGCTACTCTTAGTGTCTGACGGACGAATTTCACTATAATAAGGCCCGGCGCTCCTGCATGTTTAGACCTGTGGTCCAGATCGTCCCGACAAAGCTTCACGCTCAAACCTGCACCAATACTGAGAATCGTTACCACAACGGTCACTAATTCTCCGGGATTCCTCTAATATCTTCTGTATTTTTTAGGTTGTTTAGCTTAGCCTGATTAAGTCTGCCCGATAATTTAACCTCGAGGTTATTGTTTTCAATGGATAATTCCTCCATTTTGTTTTTCTGCTGCTCCAGGGTGCTTCAATCTTCTGTAACCTTTCCATGTTTTCAAAGCAAAGCTTAGACTACTTCTGAAGAGAGTCTTTTATGTCTTTCAACTCTTCAATGCCCTGAAGCTTAGCCTTCATTTCTTTAACCTCCTCGATTAGCACCTTTAAGAGATGAATCATTGAGGCGGGTTCATTACCCTTAATGTGCTGGAACCTGAATCACATTCAGCACAGGTTCATTTTTTAATAATATCTGGGTCTGAGCTTCCAAGTTTGATACATTTAATGTGATATATATTTTGACAATTCAAACATGAAATTGGCAATTTATCTTCTTTCGTGATTGATTTATTACAGCTTATACAAATTACCATCTTGATGTTTAAAGGAAGAAAAAAATTAAATAAATTTAAAGGACTTGAGGTAAATAATAATAATAATAACATGGTAACAGTTAGTTTGTTTACGTAGCCACTTACGGATAAAGCGCTCGGCCAAACAAATACCCACTCGAGTCCACCTGCACTCAGCAACCAATATCTTCAATATTCACTATTTTCTCCTGAATAATTAGAGTATATAGGGTCACAATATTTCACTGGGTTTAGCGTAATGTGAGTTGTGAATCTATATCGATTTTCTCTGAAGTGTTCACTAGTAACTAGATGAAGAGAGAAAGAGGTACCACAGAGTTGTTCACGACACGAGTAATATTCTAAGACTGGTAATATAAACAGAAGGATTAAAGAAAATGATTGTACAGAATAAAAATGACGATTGTATATAGAAGGGGTGGCCAACAAGTCGATCGCGAGGCCAATTTTGGTCGATGTGTTGGTCGGGGTGGAATTCCGTGTAGCATGGACTTTGAAGTGATTGTAGAAGACAAAACTTTCTATAAATAGTTTCAAACATATTCCATGTGGACCAAAAGTTATTAATTATCCCTGTTCTCTTAATTTCCCTGTACGTGAGTTTTTTGGCCTTTTAAATAATTATTGTTTTTTTTTTTTACGCAGATAGATAAGCTGTATATCTGCACTTAAGTACGACGTGTACTCACCGAGCTATTGACAAATTAGCAAATAGTTAGTCATATTATTCTTTCATGGTACATTTTCCTGGTCCTCCCCCTCCCAAAAAACTCGAAAGTGAAATATAGAAATTTAATTATCAGCCCTATTGTATTCAAATTTACAAACAGATAGTACAAAAACTTATACATCGCAGTTGTTAAAAAATTTAAATAAAATTTTAAGTTGGTAAAACCTATCTTGAAAAAGTATCGAAAAATCGACACAAATTTTTTTAGATAACGCATGTACGGAATATTGCTATCTATGCTGCTAAGTTGGGTCCGGAACTTTGTTATCTTCATGAGCTTATATCTCGAAAACTTAATATGGGATTTAAAAAATAGTTTTGAACTATATCTACCAATATATATTGTATAAATTGCTATGTATCTATGTGGATTTACTTGGGATGCCAGGATAATCGCTGAAGGCCATTATCCAAAAATGAATTAATTAATTGATTATAAAGTGAGTTCTAAAAAACTATTATTATAATTGGATTCCTTTCCAAAGGCTGTTTGTGTGTTTACCAGTTTACCAATTAAATACCTTTATACTTATAAAATGTTGTTACCATTAATTATATAGTATAATAAAAGGTGGTATATTGGGTTATATAATAGTATATAAACTACATAAAGAAACTAAGTATTTATTTACAATTTGTTATTATGCTTTAAATGATTCAGATAAAGGTTGCCATAAAATATCGATTATAACATGATTACTTATTAGTTAATTTATACTTATAACTGCTGATGCCGTGGGATGTAGTGCCGTAGGTGTCGTTCATAAAGGATGTCCAGGTCTCGTGGCCTTTCTCACGACTTCGTCTGGTCGAAGTGCATCTTCTAAGCTGCCTCCTGACTGTGGTCCTCATCCGTCTAAGCCTTCCTGTTGAGTGTCTCCGTCTGGCCCTTCTGGAATTCCTCTGTATTTTTCTCCCACTTCCCTTTTGGGGCGTTACCTTCTTTATAAATCTCCTCTCTGATTGGGCGTCCCCCTCCTCAGGGCCGAGAATGAGTAAAAAAGTTTGACATGTCCAGGAAGGGCCTGCACCTGGTTAATTTGACTCTGGTCCCTCGTCACAACCTGTCATTTTGTGTTTTGACCCTTAAAGGTTAGCCAATATAATTTTCTCAGGGGCCTCTGGTAATGTGACAAACTTAATACAGATGTTTTCATATCCGGGGACGCTAAAAGCTTCGCAGAAGGATACTCTGGCCAGGTATAGGAGCAGATGACGAAACACCTTAATAATACCCAGGATTGTCAAAAGACGAATACATAGCAAAATATATATTGCTTAGCTACCCATACTTTGCTTGAATGCAGCTGACACTACACACGGCAGTGTATAGACAGAGTATGCATTTCACACCCCCTTCTTCCCCCTTAGACAACGCCTTTGATACGTCGATCGCGACACACTTATAAGATACAAAATAACTCTTTTGAACAGAAAAGTTGGCAACCTCTGGAATATAGAAAGTTGGGGTCTAACAGGGGTAGGAGATACAGCGATACGAGGGCTCATTCAGGGTGATAATTATTGGGGACACACGATATTGTTACAGTAGAAAGTATCAGAGAATACAAAAAGAAGAAAACTGTCCATACTGAAGAGTTAAAACTTCCGGCAATGACAGTGTGAAAATTGGAGTGTTCTCATTTTTCAAACCACTAATAGATTAGATTACAGAAAATTTAGTAACTTATACTATTTATTGTATTCTTTTCATTTTAACTTGATCATTTACTTAATGAAAACTTCTTTTATTTTGAACTTACATTTAAATTATATTCACAATATAGTGCTTATTTCAGGGAGCTTGTGAGTTTTTGCAATGATATGTGTATAGGTATTTATTTTTATTGTAAATAGTTTTTCTTTATTGTTTTTGTTTTCTATGTTATTATATTGTATATTATT
>NW_027112432.1:0-3289 GCF_000696795.3 Halyomorpha halys | reverse complement strand
TAGGTGGCAATGGACCACAGTCTATATCAACCTTTCTATTGCTCTTCTAAAATGTACTGTCACCAATTGGCAAAATAAAAAAAAATTGACGTACTTTTAATATAAAATAATTTGTTCCACTATTACAAATAAATTCCATAGGGCTTATTTGTTAAACTTTATTATATTATTTTTAGGAAATTAATTGTCATCCTTTTATCTCTTCTTAATTCCTTTTTTACACCTTAAAAACGTTACTATAATTAATTTTTGGACATATCCCATTAAAGATTAAAAATTATTTTTATAAATTTCCAACAGAATATAAATCCTATTTATTTTATTAACCTGATTCTTTTTTTATCTTTCATTTTTTGCTATTTTAAAATAATATTTGCCCAAAACAATTTTTTAAATTTAAAAATGACATTATTACATGACATTTTTTTTTATTTCAAGTGATTATTGGCATTACCATACTATTATTGCATTTATAAATTTCCTTTTAAATGCACTTGCCTCATTTTAGGTCCACACAATTGTCTAAATTCCATTGCACTGTTATTCCTTTAGGGGTCTATTACGCTTTGCCTTTTACTCTTTATCTATGTTGTGCAATTTATGTGTGTCGAAAAAAGAGATTCCATATCAATCCTTTTGGCTGATCGGGAGACAAACTACATTTATACGATGTAAAAATTTATGAAGTAAAGAAGGGGAAATCAGAATTAGTAAATTAATTTCAAGAAGTGGAATATCTTTATCCTACAAGGAATTCGAGTAAAACAGTTACATGTAAAGTGTAATTTAAAAAACTTCCTAACGGTTCTCACGTAAAACCCCTTAGGATAGATTCAGTCAAGCCAACCATATTACTTATAGGGAATTTTATATAGTTCACGATTGTTGAATTGAAATATTTTCAATATCTAATTAAATTGAATATTTTTTGTGAATCTCAAGTGATCATATTTTTCTGTGTCTGAATCCGATCATATTCCAAATCAATTTTTTTTACTAAGAACAAGGTTTAAAATCACATCATGGCCTATGAAACGCGAATTCTGACCGACTCTGTATGCATACATACGCATTTAAAAATTGATTTAAAATATAATCATAAATTAATGTCATTTAATCGCTGGGAATAAAAAATATTCAATACACACTCTACATACTGTCTTTTTCTACAGCTCCAGCAAATAAAAGAAGTGATCTTTTTTATAACAAGTATATACTAATTATATTTTTAATAGATGAATATTCAAATATCTAATAAAAATTAATATAGCTAATTACGATTAACGTGTTTTAAGTTTTGATTTAACTTCATCAATAATGGAATTCTCAAAATGGAAAAATGTGGTGTAAGTTACAAAGGCATAAATCTTTTTCTTTTGTCATTTAGGCCTGAATTTACGGATCTGAACTCCCAGTTTTCCTAGTCAAGAGTAATGAGAACGAAATTGTGAGCAATGGAGCTGTACGAATGATGTACGCGTTCGGATACTATTCGGCTCATGTTTATGAGCTTAATATAAAGTCCTAAGTTGCCTATTAAATTTCTAAAAGAAAATATTAGTACTTGTTCATTTTAATATATTAATTAAGAAAATTTCTAAGATAAATTTTAAACTTTACAAAATATAAGAATAAATTTATTCTTCGTAACTTAAGCAATGATCTAAAATAAATCACTTTAAGATCAGCATATTTAAGTAAACATACTGGTTACATCAATACTTCAAATATAAAAAATAAGAGATTGAAATCAGTAAACAAATGATTTAATTTGAAAAAATTAAATTTTACTGATTAAGGTACAAATAATAATGTTAATCACTACGACCCATGGGGATTCAGGTCAGAGGTCAGGAGTTCAAAACATTGCAAGGCAGTGCTGTTTTTAGAATTGCGGTTATACAAGGAGGTAATGTTTTCAATATCGCGGTCAACCACTAGATTTTTCCTAAATTAAAAGTTCCCAATGTATGATGCTGGATGGACCCCTGGGATCCCGAACCCACAGGGGTGAGCCACGGCTTGGAGTTAGTAGCACAGGGGCTTACATCTGAGCTACCCACTCCTAATGAACACATAACAAATAATATTTATTTATTTTTTATCTGATATTAATTAAATATAGATAGCTGAAAATATTTGTTTATATAAATATGTTTTGTCATCAATCTTTGAAATTAATTAGTATATATAACAAATATATTAAACGTAATTCAGCTTGGAAATAGAATTTTTATAGGGATATTGAAAGTTACAGAATTGAATTTTATAGACAGAAAAAAAATATTATACTAGAAAAGATGATAAATATATTTAAAAATTTTCAGCCATTTTTAAAAATTTCGAAATCTGATATAACTTATCAAAAAACTGTGAAGCAATTAAACTTGAAGTTTGCGTTTATAATAAAAAATAGAAGTACAGAGTCTCACACAAAATAAGTCCGTAGGATTTTGTTTTCCCTACTTGGTTTACCGAGTCAATCGTTAGAAAAAAATCGAATTGGATGGTCGCTGACACTAGTCTTCAGTATCATAGACACTCACAGTCTCTTAAAAAATATATAAAAATAAAAATTTATATTTACCCACTTATTATTTCTATTAAATACATTTTTCTTAAATTAAATAAAAATAAATTTATAATTTAAGTGAGATATAAGGTATACTAGTATATTTGAGTGCTTTTGACCTTTTAACTGCACCCATGAAATAAAAATCAGAAAACAAATTATTTTGATTGTTAAACCTCAAAAAAGAAGTACAGAGTCTCACACAAAATAAGTTCATAGAATCTACTTTTCCCTGCTTGGTTTACCGAGTCAATCGTTAGAAACATTTATTTCTGAATATACTATAATCGATTGAAACTAATATTGATAGATACTTAGATTCAGAATATTATAAAGTATTTTATAATATATATGCTTGAATGTAGATAATGAATCCTGCCCCAGTTTCGCTTAATACAAGGGATTAGTGTACCTATGTAAAATGTAGCTAATGTACAGGAATAGCAATAACCGCTGTATAACCTCTTGAATATTAATCCTTTCGGATATAGCTTTTCGGTAGTAATTTAACTATTTAAATATAGGTTTTAATTAATCCTATACAACTTTTTCTTAATTATTTTAGTATTTGTAACCTGGAATCCTCACACAAGACTGAAAAGACAGGAAACTGCACTTCGATTACGACTATTACAGCACTTACTAGACAAACGGTCTAAACTTCCAACACATTACAAAAGACTGATCTACATGACTGTAATAAGACCAATCTGGACA
>NW_027112431.1:3421-4593 GCF_000696795.3 Halyomorpha halys | reverse complement strand
TAAGAGATGTTGAGATAGGTCAAGGTTTTTAAAAATTGAGTAAAATTGCTGATTGAGTATATTTCGTGACTCCTGGACCTTAATTCATAAATGATGGACTGTTTTAGAATTAATAATAATGATTAGTAATCGTATATATTCATTAACTGTGGCTTGGATGATACCTTTCCTTAAATTTCCTGATACTTTTGTCTTATAGGGAGACTATACTTCTTTCGGGGCTCTATAGTCCAGTATAAACCGAGCATCGACATTGAGTCTTCACCAGGTAGTTCGATCTTGTGCCACTGTTTTCCAGTATCTCACATTCAACAAGGCTCTGGCACCTTTAGACTTGTAATCCTCCCACCTGAGTTTTGACTATCCTCTAGCTAAACTTTGATAAAGGTTCCCATCTAGTTAACTCCCTGGGAGATTATCACTGTTCATCTTGGCAACATGTTTGTAACTGAGGGAAGTTTTCTGAGCTTAATGATATTTACTATATTGGTTTTTGCCAGTAGGTTATATAGCTCGGCATTTGCTCTTCTACCCCAATACTCATTAATCCTTAGGGAACCGAATATTCTTCAAACAATTTTCATTTCAAAGATGAGGATTTCTATTTCCTTGGTCTTCGTTTGAGGCCATGTTTCCAAGTTGTGTATCAGGATATAGTACTTCAAAATTGCAAATTTAAAAATTAAGGTTAGACATAGTGAAGTATAATGCATAAAAAAAAGTACTTATCCATAATAAATTATCATCAGTTAAAAAAGGAATAACTTAAATTTTATTTCCTTTGGATTTCTTAATAATTATAGCTATATCTTCAATCAGAGAGAATTAATATGATTATTGGTATAAAACAAATTTTGAAGATCCCTATCTTGTTTGCAATACCGCAACTGCATTTTTTGATCAAACTAAGGATATTATTTATCATTTTTGTTCTGTTTTAATTCCTAAAAATAATTTCTTAATGATACTAGAGGGTTTGAAATTAAATATACAGTGGAACCCCGTTATAACGACCCCCGATAAATCGACTCTTCGCATAAGCCGACCCTTTTTTTCGATAGAATCCCTCTCAATAGTCCGACCTTTTGAAAGATCGCTCCTCGCATAAACCGACTATTTCTGAGAAGAAACACCCCTTGTATACATACGACGTTTCCTCTGTACTTTGTAAC
>NW_027112431.1:0-917 GCF_000696795.3 Halyomorpha halys | reverse complement strand
GAATCTCTTCTTTCCTCTATCTTCGATGTTTACTGATCAATCCAAAAATAATCGATTGTGGTACAATCGCTCCGCTTTACTTGCTAAGGTTTGTGATGCGAACAGTCTATTGACAATTGTTATGTTTTTCTATTTCTTCTTTGACTTTTCTTTTTCTATAATTACTATATAGAAACAACAAAGGTTAATATATATATGTATATATACTTTTTTCCTGACTATTAATGATATATAATTTTCAAGACCTTGAGGCTCAGTTAATAATTAAAAAACTATATTTAGGCAACGTTTCATGACTTCATTTTTCGCATAGTCATGCCTTCTAGTCTAAAGAGTTGTGATAACAAAGTATAATAGTGTTAAATTGATTTGTAATCAAAAGTTTTAATATTAATGTGAAGAGTGACAAAATAGGGTAATTTTGAAGGACTTTTAAAAGAAATGAAGAGTGTTTTGAGACTTAAATTGATACAATGTATTTTAGTTAAACAATAAATTAAAATATTCTGTACATTTTAGTGTTTAATCATTAATCATAATAGTAAGATGCTGAGACGACCTACCATTACCTGTATTTCCGAAATTGTTGCTGTTTATGCTGCTAATCATATATTTTTATTTATCCGTATTTATTTTGAGACCTATTTCATTACTAGCTCTTGTCAACATAGTTGTATTAAGTTTTTTAGTTTTCTTGTCTGCACCTAACTGTACCAAATCATTAGGGCATTACTATATGAATAATAAGGTCACCTTGGTATAGTTGTTATATTATTAATTGATCCTCAAGAACCTCAAAAATATACATCTTTTAAATCAAGAAAAAAGTTATCAAATATATACATATATATATATATTGTAATGATTTTAAAATTAAAATAAAAAGAATTTTGATCGTTTTTTAACTTTTTTCAAAT
>NW_027112430.1:35226-42071 GCF_000696795.3 Halyomorpha halys | reverse complement strand
CCGAATATTTGAATTCAAATCTCCCGCCATGTGTGACGTCATCAAAATGCTGGCTTCTGATTGGCTCCTCACGGAAGTGTCCCAGCTCCCCCATATTCTCTCTACTAAATATATTTTATAATTAAAGAAGTATGTACTAAAAATGAAATAGATTGTTTTGGTTTATATATTTTTGTAACATTTTTATTAATTTTTTTTTTACATACCGCAACTGTTACTATTAGAATGGCTAGAACTGAATAATAATTCCTTAATTTTTTTTTTAAAGAAACATTAACTATATGTGTCAAATATATTTTATTAATAAAGAAAAATGTACTAAAAATGAAGTAGCAGAAACTTTTTCCATAGAAGATTGTAAGTCCCTTTAATATCAGGCAGGTGGCGTACTCTATTCTCTTTTAAAGGGAAAGTGAAGCGAAAAAGCGGAAAAATTGATCACTCCTTTGGAGCTCAAGTGTAAACAGAGGTAAATAGGAATGTCCAATATTATAATTTAAACTGAAACAGAAGGATAATAGATTGATATTTCTTTGGCACTCCTTTGGAGTTTATCATAAGGCCCGCTTTTATGGTTCACTTTGTCCGGCAGCTCACCCGCTCTATCATACTTCTTCCTTCAAGCTAATATAGGTCTTTTTGAATTTTTTTTTTATTTATTTAATGTAATTTACAACTGTACAAAATAATACAATAAGTAAATATGTTTCATATACACTTGAAAATCTTGGGAAGGAACCACCCATCGGTGGTACTTCAAACAGTAATTTAAATTAGAAGGTCCCGTGGCCATCTTCTTTTCAGACGCCTCGGAGGATTATTAGGGATTGTTAAGGACGAAAGATTAAGAGTTAATGGGTTAAGATGGTTAAGGAGTTTGGAATGAAAAGACGCATATCTGTTTTGGGCCAATTCTGCATCGAATGGGATGTTAAGGTCTTTGTGAATGAGTTTATTTGTAACGTAATAAGGAGCATCAAGGATTTTGGATTGTAAGGATTGGATGCGGGAGGAATTTGATGGTTTGGTGGAGCCCCAGATCTCAATTCCATATGTCCAAATTGGTCTGATTATCGTAGTGTATACGTCAAGTAAGTGTTGTAGCAATCGGAATCTACGAGCAGTTTCTTGTCGTTTCAGTCTTGAGTGCGGATTCCAAGTAAGTCTCTTGTCAAGATGGGGTCCTGTGTTCAACAGGCGTTAGTGGAGTATTTAGAAAGGATACTGTAGGACAGGAGGGTGGAGGTTTACGACGGAGAGTAAAGGTGATCTGGTGGGATTTGACAGGATTTATTTTGATTCTCCAGTTTTGACACTATTCTTCAATATATGTTATGTGTGTCTGTAGTGTTTGTGATGCATTAGTTGGGTCGTTGTTTACAGACAGTGTACATGTGTCATCAGCTTATGTTGTTAGGACTGTGTTAGGGTGGGTTGGGATGTCAGCTGTATTAACCGTATAAAGAATGGGACCTAAGTTGAAAAAATTAAAACAAATATCGTCGGATAAAATATTCAACCTTCATCGCTATCTAAATACTTTCATGTTTGTTCAGAAGCCTAAAACTTACTAGAAAAATGCAAAGAAATTATTTAAAAAATATTTACCTCTACAACCTATAACGTTCAGGGGGTGCGGTACTGTTTCTTGAACAATGGGTGTGCAATGTGATTTGTTCATGACAACCACCAGAATTTTTCAAATTAAAGGTACCTAATTAATAGAGTTTAGATGAACCTCTGAGAAGGCTCCCGAATCCACCCTACAGTATAAGAATAAACACTTATCTGCTACTACCGTATTCGAACCCGTGCTCTTGGAGTTGGTAGTACATCACCTTACTCACTGAGCCACCACTTTCCGCCATAAAAAATTATAATGAAATAAGATTACTATAATTTAAACCTCCTGCTATTTAACTATGTTTATGGATTCGAACAAGTTCTTCCAATGGAATTCTCTGCCCCCTCAGAAGCAAATTTGGTATTAGGCTTCAGTATCTGGTTGGATAAAAAAATACCCAAAGCCTTCAATTCCAGCGGTAAACGCCTTCTTCAGAAAGTTCTTCGCGCATAATGAAGTCATTCCCTCCGGCCCTGAAGATGAGCTCTTCATGAATTAGTCTCGAGAAAAGTTCTTGCATAAGTACTACATTCGGTACTTGCTATTCATTGCCACTCCGACTTCTATTTCGGCTCTGGGAGACAGGCGATAAGAAAGTTTAAAGTTATTCTCTCGGGCAGGGAACAGACCCGGGGATGTGAGTTGTGGACTAAAAGTCCAAATAAATTCCCAATGCGCAAATGTTCCAGATCGGGGACAGGCCCTCTCCGTGCGCTGAATATAAATGAGACTAAATCTAATTAATGACTTTCTAGTTCTGGCGAATCAACTTCGTGACACATGACTCGCTCCTCTGCCATAACCCAGAGAAAAAAAAAAGCAAAAAGGAGTTGGTAATAAGAATTAAAACTTGTTAAGCAGAAATTTAAGCTGGGATAAAAGTTTTATTTTTTTCGTTTCAGGTGGGTTTCGGTTTAATGGAGATTTACAAACTTTGGAATATATTTGCCTACCTGTCCGACCCCAGGGCGCGTCTTAAGTCCTAAAACCACGCTTCCAGTTAGACTTTTTCTCTCTGGAAATGTGAGATAATAAATTTCACCTAAAGAAAGAAAAAGGAGACATAAAAAAAAGGAAAAGGAAGGGTTTAAAGAAATCCTTAAAAATTTATACGTGACATTAATAAAAATATTCGTCTTAATTTATAAATGACACTTAATTTTGACAGTAAATGTCAAGAATCTTTTATCACCTACCAGAAAAATATTTTAGACCTTTATTTTTTGCTTTAAATCGAATAAATATATATTTTTGTTAAGTAAACCTAACAAACAATTAGTGGATAATTAATTAATTAGTAATAATTAATTATCTTTAAATAACTCGTTAAATGTAGGCTTATATAGCTTAATATATTATTATTACGATACATAATGTATTAAATTATATATTACAACGTTTCCTGAATTTATAAGGAGACAACACATTAAATTTTTGGACTCCTTGAAATGTCTAATTAATCCACTGTTTCAGAACTTGCAACTAGCGTCCTTACCCGAACGGTGGAAAAAGAAAGCACTATAGACACTTGAGGTGTGGTCACTTCTAACTATTGTAAATTAATTTTCGATAATTTTTTTTTTAATATTCATTTGTAATTTCAAATAAGGGCATTTGAAAATTAAATAAATAAATTGGAAAAAGTAATAATTAATTTTATTTAAAAAAACATTTCTCACATTTTAGATTTGTTCTCTTATGAGATACAGATGAATATTTATAAGTAAATCTCTAATTTCGTTCCCAATGAATAACCTTACCCAAACACAGGAAGAAATATACTGCACATAAATTATTACACAAGTTTCAGTGATATTTTTCGAATAAATTTGGTTCCAAACTCGAGATAAATCTCGATTATTTTGATTTAGGAATATTAAATGGAGCAACTCCAGTTAGATAAGGGGACAATTTTATTCCTATCTATGAAGTTCAGTGAAAGACTTATGCGGGATGTCTTGGGACACCTTATCGTCCACGATGCCTTCAGGATGGCTGCTGAAACTTTCAAACAACTCTTTATAAATCTTATATCAAACTGCAGTTCTTGTTTGATCGTAGACAGTTTATTTTTGAAGTTTAAATATAATATATTGGATTCTCCATCATCTCGATTGCTACATCAACAAGCCTCCTAGGCCGTATCTAAGTTTCGAATTCGATATTATGATTTTTAAAACGTAGAGGGGTTTTATTTATATCTAAGTAGATAGTTCATATAATTTAATATCTTATCCATCATTTGTCATTATAGATGAATATTGAAATAAATGCTTTGTATGAAGTACGCCTTCAACTGAAGGCCAGGTGCACATTCACTTTTGGTTAGCTGGTTGGATTTTATTGGGCTGTATATAATTGATGGTAATGATGAGAGGAAACATGAAAACTGAAACTAAAATTCTATTGCCTAAGTTACAGGTAGTGTAGGGAGTTGCCAAAATGAACCATTTATTGTTAGATAGTGATAATTAATTTAGAATAATTCGGTTTTGGAAAACTGTAGATGTTGACGGATGTTAACCATATTGAATTAGGTGGACTTACTCCATTCTTCGGTTACTCCCTCTTCATTTCTTGATCTCTATCCTCTCTGCTGCTGGGAGCCCCTCCTTAATGTTTCTACTCACTTATATTGGATTTCTACTAATAAGTGAAGAAAAAAATGATTCCTTCTGGCAAAAGAAACTGGCTCTCTCATGCCCAGGTTGCTTCTTCTCACCACAGAGAGCACTGGAGGAGGTAAGCTTTGGATGTTGGCCACATGGGGCGCTAGTACTGCCTATATTATGGCAGCCACTCCAATTCAAACTTTCTGTTACCTTAGGTTACCCGGAACAGCTTAATTATAATTTTATAAAGACGAGGATAAGACAGAATTAAAATTTTTTTATTAGTTAATTTTTTAAATCAAAACAAAGATTAATATAATATATACTAAATAATTAATCCCCCTGTTTTATTCTTGGATTAAACCTATATACGAAATATTTCCATATACGATATATTATAATCTGTGGAAAAAATTTTTTTAGTCCAGATGATTAATTATTTTTATAAATATTTTAATTAAACAAATACAAAACTATAATAGGTTATTTGTGATGAATCGCAAAGATTTTTATTTTTTCCCATCTTTTTTTATCGTGAGAATAAAAGCATCATAAAGAAAGATTAAATATTTACGGAACCTAAGTTCAATTACGATAGCTCTTCCAAATATTAGCATTCAATTAAATCAGTTAATTTCCTTTATTTATCTAACTCAATACTTTTTTTTTTAAATATTAGTTTTAAAATTCCATTTTTGGTGTTCACACTTTCAATCTTTTTGTATTTTGAATTAAATTAAGTATTACATGACACAAGCTAAAAATAAAACTGAAGTATAAATAAAAATCACGAATTAATCAAGAATTTCATCGACTACTGGTAAATAATTAGAAACTCCAAGAATTCCTTATTTTATTATTATCATTATTTATCGACTATGTTTTTATAATTACGTATTTAATTGTTTAGTTTTAAAGTAAAAATGTTTCTTTTCATTATAAAATTAAAGATTTTAATGTAAAATCTTTTCACTATATATTTCATAAAAAGTATAAATATTACTTATTTGAAAATTTTCTATGTTGAATCCAACCATTAGGAAACTTAAGAGCTTCTTTTAAGCTCAGGGGGAGGAAAACGTTTATAACCAATAAAGAAATATATTTAAAATTAAATATGTACCTCTACATCCCATGAAGGGTCAGGGCAGTAGTTTGTAGCTCCTTACAACTGTTACTAGAACAACGGTTGTGCTAACATACTGGAAGAGAAAAATGGCATCACTAAATAAGTATAGGATGATACCTGATTCCACCCTATGACTCGTATTGTAAAATATTACCCATGCATCTCAATCTTTTACTTTTGGCTGTTGACTTTAATACAGGGTGTTCCCACAGTATTCTATCTCACATAAAGGTGTTGTCGTCAGCGTATCTAAGTTTATTCACAAACTAATACAATATATAAAGGCTTAAAACAAAAACTTCTTCTAAATATATATATATATATATCTGCACCGTTTGATACTCATAAAATACAGGACATATTTCAAACCGACAGAATAGAAAAACTAAACATAATTTATTGCTTCACGATGTCAGCATATAATACACAAGAGGCCTTAAATTGTAACAGCGTAGTAAGACTACCAGTTCAGTGATTTATTTTTATTTGTTTATTAAGCTTCATTAACGTAGCTATATTATCCATTTTGTTACCTATTAAAAAAATATAAAATATATTATAGTGTCAAAATATAAATTCTTTACAGTAAATTTTATTCTAATTTATGAATGAGGCCAATTATGTTTAAAAAAAATGTTCAATAATCTTTTAATCAATAATAAAAAGTCTTGTTTATCATTTGTCTAGAATTTTTCATGTATTGTTGTTCTAGAATCATAAGGGTAAAATAAAATAAAGTTATTTGTAATAGCCTGATTTGTATAAGATTGTAAATATTTAACTAATGAAGTTCAATTATAATTTATTCTATTCCTTTGACACTTGTATACCTGGAGAAAAGAGTTGCATTCAGGCTTATCCACCACATCACTCCAACGGTTAATGGTGTTAGTTCTGATTATTTGAAGTTATTTTCTATAGGGAATTCTGCTACACTAAATTTAATATCAGTACCATGTAATAAGTTGTTGTTATAAACAGTAGCAGTCGCAGAGGTAGTTATTTCAAGTAAATGAAAAAGTTGCAAGTATATTTAATTTAAATGACTTAATATAGTTAAAATAATAAATTATTTATTAGCTAATAGTACAAGTCTATAATAATAATCATAATAATATTTATGTTTATCCGTTTGATGGTTGTTACGAAACCAACCACGTGATTATCAGACGCACATCTCTGAATTATTTTATTCCGTTTGAGAAGTTTTATTCCAGGCATCTTTAGTCCTTCCCTTCACAGTGCGAAACTTAAAAGTTGAGGTGCTAGCACTGTCAGTTGTCAGTATAAGAAGTTGCGGGGAAGGTGGAATAGCTGGCCAATGGGACGGAATTAAAGATGAGGGAGTAAATAGCAAACCGCAGAGAGAAGTTGAAGTTGCTACTTACCCACAGCTGCCATGTTTGACTACTTACAATACTACTTATCTCTTGTAAAGTTGTGAAGGTATATTAATTCTAATAAAAATATCTATATATCT
>NW_027112430.1:30444-35131 GCF_000696795.3 Halyomorpha halys | reverse complement strand
ATATGTATATATTTACAGATACATATTTAAAGTGAGCTCATTACACCAAAAATATTTAGAAGGAATCTTCCTCACTTTACTCCACATTTAAGGCTCTTTTTATCTTACCATGAAAGTAATTTACAAATTGCGAATAGAGCAGTCTTTATACAAAATTACTCGTATCGAATTACATGGTATAAATAGCTAAAACTAAGAATCTTTACACTTTCTTGAGACTGGTTATTATTGTTAAACAAAATAAATTTTACCTAATTGTAGTCACAAAGCAATTTAAAATTAAAGAAGTCCCATGTTTCAGCCAATTGCGCCATCCTGAGCGACAATCTATCACCAACAGCTTTTATTATACATACTATTTTTTAATAATTTTGAACAAGTAACAATATTATTAATAAATACTCGTACCTTAAATACAATTTTAAAACCACACTAGTTTTATAAAACTTCATTAATTTCCGTCCACAACTACCCTATGTGACATTACAGTATTAGGGAATCATATAAATGTATTAATAAGTAATCCTTACCTGATGTCTACGACCTATTTCGTCAATCATCCATATTAAATTAAAAATTAAAATGTTTAATCACAGTTAATTTTCACAATTATAATTTATCACAACAATATTTGGAACCTTCCCCACTCTCAGGTCATTTAGTTATTTATTTCAACTATATTTTGGTTAATTTTACTGATTTTTTTTATTTATTCATATATAGTTTAATTATAATTATCAACATTAATTTTTCCATATTTTTCATAAATTAATTTTACTTAAAATCTCTGCATATGGAAAAATATATAAATACATCATATGTATAATAAAAGCTGAAAAGTCGGACTAATTGATTTGAGACTAAAATTGGATAAAATTTATTTTATTTAAACAATTAAATAGTTATGTTTATAGATTTTTTAGTTTGCATTAAATGTGTAAATGTCTCTAGAGATTATTATATTTTTATAATTATGTATATATTTTTTTCATTATTTTATTAAGTTCATTTTCTTTATCCTTCTGTTTGTATATATTTTAAGAGAGATTTTATTTATTTTTATGTACTATTTTTTTTTTCTTTCATTTATTTTTCATTCTTATTTTATTTTATTTTAGTATGAATGTGATCATTCATCACTATTATCCATTGCCCAAAACGGTGTGGCAGATTGTAATATCTATCAACAAATAAAGTCTTTTATTTAAAAAAAAAAAAGTTTGCATTACAAACCATAAAGATCTTTGGTTGCGTATGAAGGAGATAACTCTATGTTATTTGGTTGTCCCATAGTTCATCGTCAAACTAACTGTAACCACCTAACTTTTCTCATAAATTTCTCAAGAGGAGGAAAAAAAAAATTATTTCACCTCAATTTTTACTATTTTAATGTAAATTATATACAGTTGAGAGCCAAAATGTATGACTCTGCCAATTGTGGTTTCGGAGAATAAAAAATGACCGCTGTTTAGAAGTCATAAAAAATTCATTTTAAAGATTTTCTCAAAATGGTTCAATTTCTGTCTGGAGTATACAAGGGATTAAATAATAGATTTAAAAAAATAAATATTGAAGTATTCAAAGTGCTTGAAGTTGCTATGAAGTTCAAACAATTACATAAAAATCTAAACTTTTCGCTCATCCGTAGCACATTATTTAACATAGCTTTAATTAGAATGCTAACAGATATCTGTTTGTCCTGAGATATACTATAGTTTTTCCTAAGCCAAACATTTTTTCTGAAACACCACCATGAGAAACCACCATATAGCGCAACATAGAAACTGCTATTCGTACTCTAGATACTTCTCAATTGGGAGCTAATAGTCATCTGCATCGTTAGTAGGAAAATTAGTTTCAATATTTTTCCAAAATATTGTAAAACTATCTCGGGAATAATTGAACTTAAATAGCACTATTAGAGCTTATAATTTAGCAAATTTACATTAATTTAAATGATGTTAAATGAAAGAGACATTTTTTATTTCCCGAAATGTTATATATTATATAATTATTATATTAAATAAATATTATTGGCAGAGTCATCAATTTGAACTATTAGTTGTATTTATTTTTCATTAAAGTAATAAAAAGTTGGGGTGAAATAAGTTTTTCTATCTCAACGTGCTCTTGGACTCATTTTATTGGAACGAAGTTGACAGTATCTTTTCCATCGGCTAACTCTGGTTCAAAGTTACGGAGCTGTCAGTATTCACGTATTATGGCCGTTCAAGTTCAGCTGAAGCACGAGGAACTAAGTTTCGCCCAAGCTGAAACCACCCATGGGCTAAGGTCATACTGTACTATATATACTAAGGACATACTATAAGTTGTACCAAAGCCCAAAAGGAGAAAAAAGACAGTTATTTCACCCCAATTTTTTATTACTTAATTGAAAACTAGGTATAATTACTAGCCAAAATTTATGAGTCTGCCAAGTATAGTTACGGGGAATAAAAAATAGCGGCTAATTCAAAACGTTAAAAATAATTAAGTTTTTATTCGGAGCTCTATATCTTTACTATATATTTTCAATAGAAAATCTAAGAGAACATCATTTAAAGTAGAGTAAAATTTGCTAAAATTTAAGCCCTAATAGAGCTATTTACGTTCAATAGTTCTCGAGATATAGCTTTTTAAAAAGCAACATTTTATAAAAATGTTGTATGGAACATACTGAAAGATCAGTAGTTACTTAATTTATATTGAAAAATCTATATCTCTAAAACCATTCTACGCACAGATGTCTATTAGAATTCAAATTAAAGCTAGTTTAATGAGCTATAAAGTAGTTTATGACGTTTATTTTCGTAGGAGTAGTAGTTTTCATGAAATTTATTTAAAATAAATTGATTTATAGTTGTTCGGACAAATTTTCATTTGCCAAATTTATATTCATATGTGAATATCATAAAAACTATCACCCCTAGTACTACCGAAGATAAGTGTCATAAACTACTTTATAATATGTTAAATTTCCTTTATTTTGAATGTTGGAAGAGATATGTGCGTCTTTGGGTCTAGTGATATATTTTTTCAAAACTCCAACATTTTATACGAACAACTAGAAATTAACATTTTGTGAGTTTATTTTGTCAAATATCAGAAAAATTAATAATCCTACAAAGAAAAAGTTACAAACTATTTTATAGTAAATTTAACTAGCTTTGATTTGAGTGCTGGCAGACATCTGTACGTCCAATCTTATTATCCGAACAACTATTAATAAATTTATTTCAGCAAATATCATGAAAACTACTATTCCTACGAAGGTAAAGGTCATAATCTACTTTATAGTACAAATATTTATTTTTAATTTGCGTGCTAATAGACATTTGTACGTCAAATGTTTATTGAGATATAGATTTCTCAAAATAGATATTTCATTAACTACTGATCTTTCAATACGTTCCATACTACATTTTTATGAAAAAGCTATATCTCGAGAACTATTGGGCGTATATAGCTATATTAGGACTAATATTTTTGCAAATTTACTTTCCTTTATATAATGTTCTTTTAGATTTTCTAGTGTTGTTGGTAGTTTTCAGGATATAGAGCTTCGAATGAAATGGAATGGGCTCCATTAAACCTTCGAATTTATTTTGTAACCAATCCTTAAAAAATCATTCGTAAAATCCTCAATTCTCTTTATTCTGTCACAAATAAAATCATCCATAAAAACCTAAATGTTCCATATGTAAACGATCTAGCTCGAACCAGATATCAATCCTTCCATTATAAACCCCCCTTAACCATCAAAAACCTCTCTTTTCTATCCTTGCTTCTTCTTCTATTCCTGGCAATTATCCGAGGCGCCTGAAAAAAAAATGGCTTCGAAACCTTCTAGTGTAGAAATATGATTAGAGCGCTACCAATGGGTAGTCGCAACATCTCTACATGGCAGTATCACTCCAGTTTGATCTTAACACCAAATTTACTTGATATGTTTTTATGTAAATACAGTTGTAAATTCCAATAAAAATATTTAAACAAACAAATAGCACACAGAAGAAAAATATTTAATGAATTTAAACTAAGTAAAACATTGAAGGTTGAAGGAATGTGGAGCCTGAAATCGGAACCGCAGGTTCGTGTCGAAACCTATTTTGAAAATAATTACACAGCTATAAATATAAGCACACGAATATAACATAAGCCATTATTTCTTTTTAAAATGTCCTTAAATTAATGAGTACATTGAAATCTCGGCACCTCTTTGTGAATAACAAAGCCCGAATTGGTAGCTTCTTTTTTTGTCCTTGCTCCTTTGAGGAGAAGTGTTTCTGGGAACCTTAGAGATGGAGGCATGGTTTCACTACAAGACAAAGGATTCCTCTGACCTAAAGCCAAAGGGTCTTCCAACTTGGAACATGCGGGTGTAATTCACTTACTACTTAATTTGGTCTGTAATAGGAGGCAGGGAGAGAATAAAATATGATGGATTGTTATTAAATATTTAGAAATCAGTAGTAGGTTCAGATTTGTACAAAAAAAAAAAAAAAAAAAAACAGTGAAAATGCTATTCATTTTTATCAACTACATGTACTATTGGAAGATTATTGATTGACCGTGTGTAAAGATGAAAGGAATATGGTCCGGGTGCGGTCAAAAAAACTCAAATAGTAGAATATACTAATGAGCCAACGTTTCGCCCCACGTTGCAGGGCTTCGTCAGGGCTAAAAA
>NW_027112430.1:29669-30036 GCF_000696795.3 Halyomorpha halys | reverse complement strand
GATACAATGTGTGTAAGTAATTAAGAAACAAAATATACCAAATGAGCGGGGATACAGAAAAGTGTAAAATATAATAGAAAATTAATAATAAAGTACATGCACTATGTGTGCTCGTGTGATGAATAAATATAGTGCTATTGGGGTAAAGGTTTTTTCGCGATTGAAAAACTATTCTCTTCCCCAATTTAAATGTTCGCTGGTTCGTGTTAAAGAAAAAAAAATGGTGGACCTCACATAAAATAATCTCACAAAAATAAAGAAAATGTAATAATAAAAAAAATAACCTAGTTGACATACAATTTAATAATATTAAGATATAAACAATAAAATTAAATAAATGACTTATCCCGATGTTACAATATATATA
>NW_027112430.1:26558-29094 GCF_000696795.3 Halyomorpha halys | reverse complement strand
ATTTTCCACTATTTAAGTTGGTCAAAAAACAAAAGAAATTAGGAAGTTTAAAATTAGTAGATTGGCCAAAGGTTTTATAATTATTAATTTATTTTTTAGATTTCCCAATATTTAGTAAATTTCTTGGCTCCCACTGGACAATTCATTTATATATTCACTATTACTAGTTAGTTTTACCAATTTTTTTTCAATAATTTTATTATTTTATGATAATACTTTTACACATTATCTTCACCTATATCAAGAATATGGTATAAAAACACATATAAATCGATATTGACAATATTATAAATAATTATGTTATTTTAAATCGGCAAAAATCACCATAGCTTTAGATTATGATTACTAATAAATATATGAGGTTGACATAATCTAAAATTTATGTGTAAAACTATTTAACAACCATTACAAAGTATTATTAAGTAAAATAAGGAATGAGATATCTGGTAATTTAAAATATTAAAAAAGTTATCTTTTAATCCTCTGAGGGTTTCTAATAGTGTGTCTTGACAGATTCCTACAAAGACTAGCATTATAACTGTACTACACAGATAACTGTTTTTGCGAATTAAATTTATAAATTTCTTGTAAATATTTAATTCATATACCACAACTGTATGGTTTAAAAACGAAAGGGGATGTAAGTGCGATGTTTTTTAGTTAATATTATATAATGAAATAAAAAAAAATGGAAATCTGTAAGCAACAACACATGCTCAGAAAGTTGTAAAGAAGTACTGATTCTTGAACAACTATTGTGTTAGGAAGTGAATTATAACTGATATAGTTATATTTACATGAGCCCAGCCATTTATCAGGATAAGATAGATTTTACTAAGCCTTAAATAACAATACATTGAACCCGATAACTGGAATAAATCTCCTATAAAAATCCCCTCCACGCTCCAGAGCCAATTTGCTCATGCAGTAATTTGATTCACATCAATTACACAGTCCGCTCATGTGACGAATAACCGTTCAGGGAGAATTTTCATGACTGAATCAAAAATTTAATTCAGCTTAATTATTTAGATTAAATTTCATCCAATTAGTTCCGATTTTTAATTTCGAGTTTATCCCTCCATTAACTAATGCGTAATTGATTTAATTAGATGGCAACATCAATCGTTCGATTACAGTATTAAATCTATTGTAAGAGTGGATAAAAAGCCTTTGTAGATTAAAACATTTCATGGCAGTCAGTATTAGCACAGTATTGAATAAAATCTATTGTTGAGTTATTATTTTGTTTATTTCCCATGACTAATTACTTACAGAGCTGTAATACAATTACAATGTTAGGGTTAAGTTTCCTTTACAATATTGTTCCACTAGTTTCTACCCATTGCTTTTTCTTTCTCTCTTGTGACTCCTAAAATTTATAGGTCTTCTTTAAGGTCTTGTAGCCAGCTTCTTCGTGGTCGTCCCACTCTTCTTTTACGGGTTACAGTACCACGCAATAATTTGCTCAGCATTCTGTATTGGGGCATACTTTACAGTATAATAAATTAGACTACATTTCTATCCTTGTAATAGAAGTACAATTCGTCGTTTTTTTTTTTTTTTATCAGAGTATCCATGCACTGATATTGGAGTCAAAGATGGGGCCATAGATTTTTTAAAAGATGATCGTAGTGGTTTGGGTCCATACCTCTCCTTCATAAGTTAATACTAGTCCAATTAAAGTTTTTTATTTTATTCTTTTTTTTTTTTTTTTTAGTTTTTCAACCGGTCGATTTGTGTTTTAACTTATTTATTCCTTAAATTATTTCTTTTAACTTATTTATTAATTAAACTATTTCTTTTAACTTATCTATACATTGAAGTAATTCTTTAAACAAAATTTTTTTTTTTATCTAAATATATATTTTAGTTTGTTTTTTTTTGTAAACTGATCTGTGGTGACAATTATATCTTTGGTTTGACTTTACATTGCTATCTAATGATAAATTCGTTCAATTTATTTAATGGATTGAACGTGGGTAGAGAGAATAACATTATCAACTAAATGAAATAAAATTTTCAAATGGAATGAAATTGTTAAATAATAAAAAAAAAATTGTATTTAGTGTATAGGACAAGCTCTGATTGTATAAGGAAAGGGTATGGAAACAAAATTGTTGTTATATCATATGAATATATAATATATATTGTATATATGTCCGATCATGGTAGCAACCTAATGTATTTGGACAGTATGGCTAAATAATACATTTCTCTCTGTATATTAGTAGTTCTTGACAATATTTTAATTCTAAAAAAAAAAAAGTGCAATGAGTGCTCGAGGAAAATTGAACTCTAATAGAGTAATTGAGTCTGGTAAAACTATCGAAAGCCTGACGTTAATAAATGAAGAGAACATGTAAATGAATTTTGTACTCCCAGCAATTTCCATCAACATTCTCAATTCAATATTCAATTTTAAAATAAAATAGAATTTACGTATGAATAGACAAATCCGTGGTATTTTCACTGCACTGAATTTGTTTTACGTCATTGCTATTTTTTATTGATCTAATTTGATTGGACTATGTAT
>NW_027112430.1:20163-26508 GCF_000696795.3 Halyomorpha halys | reverse complement strand
TAATTGCATGCGGTTGTTAGAAACACTGCCAGTAATAGTGATCTCCTAGACACTTCTTCTACAAACAATGTATTGTAAAATACATTTTTTCTCACAAAAATGAAAAATGAGTCTTAGCTAATTTATCTATTAGTAACCATGTTAAAACATTATTTTTTACCTTAACATAAGTATCCATTTTTCTTCATACGTTTTACATTAACTTAATTTTTTGTTTTAGCTGAAAGTAGATCTGACAATATTGTTTTTCTTTCAATCATACAATTAAACATTGAGTACCACAATGTCTTATATTAAACATATGTTTGTTACATTTATTTTTTTTTCAATTAATTTTCTTTAAATGTATAAAATTATCACAAATACAGTTAATTAATTATTTACATTAGGTAGTTTACTATCCCTAAAGGTCCCCCTAATGGGTCAATATTATTGAAAGTGGTATATATGTATATATTACGCATGTCAATATTATTGTTACTATATAATTCCCCAGACGGTCAATATTGTGACGAAATTCGATATTGGTGCAACAATATTGACCCAAAAAGCAGTTAATCTAACTTTCAACTTTTACTATTGAGCCTGTCCCTATCTAATATATTTTTTCATGCATTATTGTCATATTAAGAACTGAACATACTTTACTGCTTATAAATAATTTTATTTTCAACTACATAGTAATGGTTTTAAATGGCCCTGACACTTTCCAGCAGGGATAGAGAAACATTTCATTGAAAAGGTATATATATATATATATATATATATATTAGTAAAATAAATTTAATTATGTTAGTAATACATAATTTATTTTATTATTTTATTTTTGTTGTTTTTTCATTATATATTTTATTGTCTTTTTCATTTTATTATTCTTTATTTACGTTATTTTCAGTTTTCAATCGATATTGTGATAATTCCAGTCGGTTGATTTTAACAATAAGTTGCTGTTATTAAAAATTCGAGACAATATGTCTTAAACATCCGTCTTAAATATGTAATTTTATTTTTTTACGACTTTTCGATTTTGAGCTAAGCTCTGACACTCGATCAGTTTTGCGCTACTTAGTTATTTGGACTTAGTGGAATTTAAAACGTGTGTAAATTCTTCCCCTTACTATAAATTTCATATACAGATAAGTGAAAGTAAAAAAAAACACTTTATAATTGGTGAAAAAAAAGTGCAGTGATTGAGAAACTTTAAAACCCTAAAAACTATAGACTGTGGTTCCTAGGACCAATTTTACATTCGAACTTGAATCTCTTCCATTCCGAATTTCGCTAAAAAAAAAAAATCATGGAAAGAATAATCATTGAAAAAAAATTTATTTATTTTTTATTTTTAACATTAATGACCTCTTTAAGGTTTTTCTGGCTCATATTATAACAAAGTAATTTGGCCCGAACAAGTAATTTTGGCAAGCACTTAAGAATTTTGGTAGCTGATAAATACCAGGTTTTTAAAAATCATGAGAAGTCTGTCATTGCGTATTTGAGTTTTCACTAGTTTTAGTAATATGAGTGTTATAAGTTTTACAAAATTCGTTTTTTTTTTTTTTTGCTTTTTATGAAGTCAGGGTCAGGGGGTCTCATTTTTAATGCCCCACCCCCCTCTTTGTCGTGAACTCAATAACACCCCGAAGAAGTGCAGTCACGGGCCTCCTTAAATTATCTGTCGTGGCATGCAAGCCAGAGCCTGACTTGCCCCTAAGATCACAGTATATAGTCGAAGACATTCTGGCCAGCCTCTGAACTAAGAAGAAGTTTTTATGGACACAAGGTGAAATTAGACTCTTAACAATATTTTCCCATTACATTAACACATGTGTCTGTTTGACCTGGACGATGGAAGCGGCGAGAAGACGAAGAAGTATATGCGACAGCGAGACTTCTCACATATAAGCCACCACAAATTAATATGAGACACCCTAAGATATATTCTTATCTTCTATTATAAATCAATTAGCACACACTAATACAGGTTGTCCCTCCAAGGAATAATAATTGTTTAAATAATAATATAAGAATGTTAAACCTTAAACATAATATGTCTCTATATATTTCAACATAGTTTTTCCACACTAATAATAAGGAGAAGATGCTTGGGGATGCGGTTAGAAAATAAAACAAATAAGCTTAAAGAACTTATTTAATAGTGACAACGTTTCGGGCCAGAGTTTTTAGCCTTCATCAGGGCTACGAATAAAGAGCAAGATAATAAGCAATGAATAAAAAATATATAAACAGAATGATTAAAGTAAACAATTATACATAATGAAAATTAATAAAAATAAAGCGATGAAAGAAGTGGAAAATAAAACCTACATAAAGGTAATTAAATATGTAAGTAGAATAACACAATCAAGAAAATAAAAATTTCAAAGTATATAATGCAAAGCTATATGAATATTTTAATTTGATAATAATTAAAAAAATTAAAGTTATGGAAAGAAAAAGAAAAAAAAAGATAAAGAAAATACATATAACTAATGAAATATGTAAGTATAATACTAGAATAAAGAAACAAAATATAATGTAAAGTAAGAAAAAAATAAGTGAATAGAAAACATTACAATAATAATATGTTGTGAATATAACTAATAATGTGGGTAAGGAAGAATAAGAAGAGAATAGAAAAGGAGAAGGGGGCAAAATAAAGATAAGAAAAAGAGAATAAGGCAAAGAACTCTTCTACTGGTAGAAGATCGGAAATCTAAGTGAGCTCAGTGAGGCGTGCGGTTGGACTGAGTTAAAAAATACGTTACAAAGATAAAGAAAATACCGGAGGGTAATTTTAGAATAGCATTTCAGCACACATTCAGAGTGACTGCAGTAAAGCGTGGAGCAGGATTTAATTTAAACAAGTTTTTAATGCATTTAATGTAAAAAAACAAATTTTTTTTTTAATAAACACTAATAGAAATAATAGTTCATAAACCAGAATATTTACTGATCGGAGAAGAAGGTCGGAGGGGGGGGGGGTGCATTCAGCAAAGAAAAACATAAATAAACAAAAAAATATTTAATTATATTATTTCAATTTCTTGAGACAAGGTAATTATTTATTAAATAAATCAAAACTTGTATCCTTTTTTGTGTAATAAATTTAATGTGAGGAAGAAATTATAATTGAAGATGTCCTTGAGAAATAATAAATAATAAAATAATAAAATTCCACGAACTAGAGAATTGGCCCTTAAAGACTCGGAAGAGTCCATAGACAAAATAATAAAATTTCTGAAAGAAACACAACTTTATACTAAAATATAATCCACCAATACCGACCAGTGTAAAAAAGGAAATAGTCTACATTCAAAATTTCAAGTCAAAGACAAGAAGATAGATGAAGTAAAAAGGGTGTAATAACCTAGATGTTGATCGCCCTGAATAAAAATCTAATCTAATCTAAATCCTTGAGGATGGCTAAAATGGCCGAAACGTTGGACTGGTGAAAAATAAAAAGTGTTGAGACAAAAAAGGATACAAGTTTTGATTTATTTAATAAAAAAATATTTATTTATGCCGAAGTTTCGACCTGCGTTTCAGGTCTTCACCAGGGCTATAGAACAAAAGAGATAACAACCATCATTTAGAGCAACATACAATAGTGAAAAGAAATAGTGAATGAATATACATATAAATTTTAAAAAATTTTTGTTGTTATCTCTTTTGTTCTATAGCCCTGATGAAGACCTGAAACTCAGGTCGAAACTTCGGAATAAATAAATGTTTTTAGTTTATTTGTTTTTTTTCTTTGCTGACCGCACCCCCAACCATCTTTTCCAATCAGTAATCTACGGTCAAATATCTACACCTCATTACAATATTTACTCTTTATTGATCAACAAATTATTCAATATTATTATGAGATGATTGTTTGTATTCGGAAGGTTCTGACCTGGCGGTTATAGGATAAGGAGATAGTAGGTAGCAGTTCAAGGAAATTGTCTCGCGTGCTGTTACAGAAACCACAGTCTCGGTTAATTAGGTAATAATGGTGCAAATGAAAGGGCTCCCACCGTACTATGATATCTCACGGTATCGTAGCTTGTCTATAATCTACCTTCAGGTGGTAATAATTTAGCAATTAATATTGTGCAATATTCCAATAATTACATCTGACAATCGCCGATCCAACACATCAATATTAAAAAAAAAACATCAAATTACATGTATGTAATTTAACATCAATTGTACATTTATTTGGGTGATTCTCTATTAGTCAAAATTTTCCAACAAAAACTGATCTTTAATAACAAAATTTAGCTCTCTCCTAAAATCAAGCAAAGCATCACCTCAAAATCAAGTAATAACTAATAAAGTCCATAAATGAGGATAAAAATATTTTATAAGAGTAGGGTCATAAACAGCCATAACAATGTTAAAATGAACATTATAAAATCATTTTAGTAATAAATTACTATCCGATTATTAATTTTATGATTAATAAGATAATATATTTAAGGTAAGTTGTTAAAGAATGAAGAATCAATATATTACTACAAATCTAAAAGGGTAGTTTTGTGGCCAATAAGTTTTATAATCGATTACACAGATAGCATCTATTATTTTATTTAAAAAATGTAGTTTACTGTTTATATTATAGAGGCATACATAATACCTCAGACTCACAGTTAAAAATTTACTTCCTGATATAATATTAGTAGCCAGCAACTCTACCTTGCGTTTTACTTCGTCACGATGTGCGAACAAGTTTGGCGAGCGGACTCATCAACCTTGGTTTCCTCTAAGAGTTTATCATGTGCACACGGAGGGGGCCCTTCTTCAAGTAGTCGCCCACGGAGGTATAAAGACATATAGTTTGTAGTAGTTGTAAGTTTGGTTAGGTTCTTATTCTAGTTTGTAAGTTTCGTATGATTGTATATTTTCTGTTAAAATGAATTCATTTTGTTATGGTAATGTACGTAAATTATAATAGTAATAAAATTCGACATTTCCCTTCTTATTTATACATATCACTTTTATAGTTTGTTTTTTTGCTTAGTTTTTAATTTTGATAATTTTTTTTAGGTGTAAAAATATAATTAATTTTCCCATCATTAAAATTATTTTTTCTATTCTAATTCATAGTAGTTAATCTGATTTTTCTTACTTTATTTTGCTTACACTATCCAAGAAGGATACCGACTTCATACGTCTCAGTACGTCAATATGTACATTTCCATGGGGACATTGTCTCATCATAATAGTCAATAAAGCTCATTTATCCTGGTCTATCAAAAATGTGCAAAAATGAATTTTTCTAGTATTAAACTGGAAGTGCCCTAAGTAACTTAGAAAAAAAAAATCAAGAAACAAATCTGATTTTGAAAACAACACTTTTCACATTAAATATCCGAAGTATAGGCTTGGCTGAAATATTTTTTGTTGGATAGTTTAAAAAAAATATAACAACAATCAATAAAAACCTACTTTTTCTCAATGCCGGGATGCAAGATTAGGTCTATGGCTCACAATTATTGTTTAATGAGAAAAATAATTATGGTGAATCCGGTATAAGAGTGTAAGAGACAACCCCTATCAACATGATTAGGTACATTCCGTTTTGGGTTTTTTTTTTCACATTTTCCACTTAAATTATTTATATAACTGAACTAATTACTTTTAATATTATACCACTCTAGGGAAGCAATTCATATAATTATGAAAGAAAAATTTAAGATCTAATTTTAGAAGGTTAACGAAAATAATAACAAAAAACTAGGAGTGATAGCCCCGAAACATTGTTAATGATTAATTAAAATAAATTATTTTAACAAGGAAGAGTTAACCGGGCCACGATCTGACAACCTTTGGGTTGGTAGACTGGCGCGTTGTCACACTGCTACCACCCTTTCATTTACTAAAGAAGTATTTAATTTAATTCTTCAGAAATGGTTCCTTATAATTTACAATACAACTTAGCTTAAAACTGTTTATTTTACTAAGCTTTTTTTTAAATGAAATTCAAATGATCATTTTAAAAGTGTGTGTTTGAAGTATGAAATATTAAGAATTCGACGATTTTCAGTTCCCATCCATTATTACAGAAACTGTGTATTTTGAACAAATACCAACCGTAATAACAGTTTTTTTTTTTGTTTTTTTTAACCACCTTTGTAAACTTTGAGTCACTAACTATTAAGTTATTTAAACATTATTTATTAAAACACACTTGAAAAAGTAAAAATTGACAATCAGTGGGATGTTTGGCACAATATTAATAATAAATTCTTAATTTATTCCGAGACACGTTCTTTCAGAATAATATTACTGGCAATAAATGGTTGGATTAAAATTTTATAAACGACTGAATTTTTTTTTTAAATTACATTAAAATTATAA
>NW_027112430.1:17249-20043 GCF_000696795.3 Halyomorpha halys | reverse complement strand
AGATATAAATAAAAATAATGCTAGAAAGGATAAAATCCACCTCAACTTTTCCTAAAATTATAAATTTAGATACTGCTATATTCAGCTTAAATATGATTTTAAGGTTTCACTGGTTTCGGATAATTTGGCTTGGAATGAATGAGATAGAACTGAAGGGAGGTAGTTTGAAAAGAACTTATTCTCCCAAAGCAATATAATGAGACCTGGACTTGGAGAATAGTCAACAGAATTAAGCCCTTCAAGGGCTTAGAATTGAAAGAACTTTTGTATTTATATTTAAAAATATTACTATTTGTTTTTTTTTTCTAAAATAAAAATGAGAGATATACTGAATCCTTCTACCGTAATTAATCTTTTTTGATTTTAGTAACCCAAATACATAAAATATAAATTTATTTCCTAAAAATAAGTAGATAAAAATATATAGATACTATCCATATTTATACATATTGATAAATGTTTTCTTGAAGAATAATGATATATATTTTTGAGGGTTAAAAAATGAAGCGACTATGTTTTGGTGACGTTTTAGACTTTATTGTTCTTACATGCCCAACAATGAAAAATACAGTTAAACACGTATAAGTAATAGAATAATACACAGCAATAGTGAAACGGAGGGGTAAGTGTGGTTTATTTGGTTGTTTATTGACTCTAACTGTTTTCTTTCCAGCATTCCGATAATCCGTCGTTTTATTTATTTTTTGCCTTTTATTTATTTGCTATTAGTGTTGTTAATTATTTCTCATCATCTTATAAAATATGAGCAACTTGAATTTAATGTTTATTTTTATCTGATTTTTTTAAATAGTTTGATTTTCATAGTTCCTTTTAAGTGATAATTTCTTTTAAATTTCATTTAAATCTTTATTTTGTGTGTACTAAATGAACGGTTAGAGCAGCTGGTTTGTTATTGTAATGTTATATATGTATACCAAAATCTGTATCTATATGAAGTGCCAGGGTTTTAGTACATTCAAAATCACGCTCAACCACCTGATTTGTCTCCAATTAAGGGTACTCACTTTAAATAGGTTGGATGGAACCCGGAGGGCTCCTGAGACCCACAGGGTTTTCTCAAAGTTACACAACAATAAATAAAAGTTTGCAAGAGACCACGTGCTGGGCAAAAAAACAGATGAATAAACAGAATCAACAAAGATGCGACAGATTACTGAAAAGCAGTAGAAGTATTTTTCATATACTTAGCGCATATAATTTAACATATTTCCACTATAAATTTTTTTCATTGATTTAATATACGATCAACTATTTTTTATGTTTACGATTATACATATATGAACGTGTATCTATGTCTGTCTGTCAGTGTGTATATACAAGTTCATTCACACACAAAAAAAGACATTCATTTTTTTTTTAACTATGGTTAATGTACTTTATTTACTTGAAGATAGTTTGTGAGAAGATTTGACAAAGTAGAACTTTTTTTTTACTGTAAATAATTTAAAGTAAAAATACTTTGAAAGAAAAAAAAAAAAAGGGAACGTTTTGGGAATAAAAATCTCGTGAGGGGGGTCATTAGATTCCTGAGGGAATTAGAGGATCCGATGCTGTTTTAATGGTCATATCGTATTCCCTTTCCCCTTCAAATTAGCTGCTCTTAGTGAAATATTACTCCGGTTCTTTCTTTCAACGGTATGGAACAGAAAATAACCATTATAGTACAATAAGAATAATTTAAAAATAAGGCTGTTTGGGGGGAAAATAAATTGAAAAGCACAATGGTGTGAGTAGTTGTAGTTAAATAAAATAATTTATAACTTATAAACATTTTCAATTACTAAGTCAAATAAATGAGAAATACTGAACAATAGAGAGCGTTATATTACTCATTAATTTAATATCAATTACAATGAATGAGGAAGCAACGCTCCCCACCCCCATAAAAGTTGAATACAACTAAGCATTAGCATCGAATTACTTTAACGTAAATATTCTGGCCCAACTTTCCGGGTCCACTTCATACTCTCTAAATGGATTAAATTACGTTCCATCCTTACAAAAACATATACTTCAATTATATCCTAACGGTGTAACACTAAAAACTTACAAACTAAATCATTTAGGTTTGAGTGAATTCTCAAAAAATGTGAGCCCCAACAATCTAAAATATTCCTCAGATATAGTATTTCATAAGGGAAACATTTTCTCCAAACACCGAATGAATGTTTTGGTAAATTTCATGTAAACTACTACTTCTATAAAAAAAAAATAATCATTAATTAATTGATAGTAGATTAAAGTTCATTAATCAAAACTTGATTGGTATTCTATTTGAACAACTAGAAATAAACATTTTGTAAATTTATCTCAACAAATATCATGACAACTACTACTCCTAATTATATAAACGTTGAAAACTACATTATAATTTTACTACTAACAGGCATCTGTACGTCTAAGAGTTCTTGAGATATATTAGTTCCTAAACCAAAAGCTTTGACCAAACATTTTGCTAAATATCATAAAAAATACTACTCCTACGGAAATGAATGTTAGGAACTACTTTTTAGTACAGTTAACTTACTTTAATTTGATGCTGATAGACATCTGTACATCTAATGATTCCTAGTTATATTTAGAAAAAAAATTCATTAATTACTAATTTTCGTCACTGAAATTTCCCTTTTGAAAAAAAGTGACGGTCTAAATTTCCAATCCATTACAAAAGACGGATCTACATGACTATTATAAGGCCTATCTGGACATACGGAGTTGAGCTTTGGGGCTCCACTAAACCATCAAATTCCTCCAGAATACAATCCTTACAGTC